>NW_024100753.1:0-198717 GCF_016161935.1 Mauremys reevesii
GAATAGCTCTCACATTGCACCTGCATGTGCCTCCTGATTGAAACTAGCCACAAGGATTGGGATGAATGTGGGTAACCTGGGAATATTCTCACTCTTCCCTTCACGTTATCCACGCAGAAGCGGTCTGTTATTGTCTGGTGTTGGCAAAGCAGGTATGTGTGTAAGGACAAGATGTAATATTGTGTTGATTAATGGGCACTGGGTCCAACCTCCATGGGGCCTTATGCTAATCATCGTTTCTATAATATAACTATCATTGCTGGTTGTGATATTACATTTACTGTGCCTATATGGATCCGTACAACAGTTAAATGCTCATCCTGAGCTTCCCCACAAGGAGTGTTTCTCTCCCCATTTCACTGGGAATGGGTCCTATTGCCATTAAGGTAAAAACATTAGGCCATCACTCTTGGTGGGGAGACTTTGTTTTGGGCGGGAGCCCTCAGTGCAACAGGTCTTTTAAATCTCATGCTTCACCCCATTTGGTGATCACTGGTTTCAAATTATACTAGCAATTGGTCTGATTCTCAATGGTTTGTTGGATACAACGATCAGATGCAGCAGCTGCAATGATGGATAAAGATCAGACCCGTACCACGGCTAGCGGATGCGACATGGAGATACTTCACTCAGTGCAAGTACCCCATCAACGTGGGACTTGATACCCAGCCAGCTCTGTGTTTTGGGAACCAGGGCATGGCATCTAGCCTGTCTGACTCCATGAAAGACACTTCCTCCAGTCTCCTGTTTGAGCCAAAACCAATCAGAGAAAAGGCTTGCAGAGAACAATGTGAAGGGCATTGGGAGACAACCCAGACTCTCCTAAACAAGGGTGATAAGATTTTTAAGACATCTCTATTTGCATACAGAATGAAGAACAGAGACACCCTCTAGCCTTCATCTGAAGGCTGAAAGATGGGACAGGGAGAAAAGAAACGAATGAGGAACAGAGAACCTCATCAAACTTTGAGACCAGAAAACACAGGACACAGTGCATCAAGTGGGAACCCTGCTCCAGGTGCTAATGAACCTACGGGTTGTACACACTCAGCTTAGCAAATTATCAAAACTAATTCTAGTAATAAATCTTCAATTGATATCCCAAAATACTGGAAGGAGCCTAGTTGCATTGTGAGCTCCTGGAAGAAAACACTCACCCATAGCCAAGAGTGATCAGTCTCCTATTGTCTAGCTTAAAAAACCCTTGAGGCATCAGTTTACCCACAAAGAAATCTAGTGTGCCTCCCTTGAACTACTGTATTTGCTACAAAACCCCTACCTGTGCTCAAGTCAGTGTTCTGGATGTATAGACCCAAACTCTGCATCAGTTCCACTTGGACACCATCTCCTGACTGATCATGTTGAGGGCTCTGCCAGTCTCCAGCACCTCAGACCCAGAGCTACCACCATCACCTGGGAACCCCGACCAGTTCAAGCCTCATGGAGTGGGTGAGATTTCTCTCTCTCTCTGTTTTCTTTTCTACCACAGGTATTAACCTTTTAAAATGTAACTGTTATATTTATTTAGCCCTCCTTGTGCAGTTATCACTATTATTCAATAAATTACTTTTATGGTTCAGCTGGTTGCTTCTCTCTCTCTGAATTTTTACTCTTTGTAGCTTTCAGCTTCCCCAATTAATTCTGCAGCAACGCTTCCTTTACTCAAGCTAAAGATCCCTGTAGCGCCCCAAAATACTGTGGGCTTTGCTAATTAAGTGGGTTACTACCAGTACTATTGTAACGTGAAAGTGGGATAGGGACGTATTAAACTTGGGGCACTTAAGGGAGAGGGGCAGCTGAAAGTGCTGCTCAACCCAGCCCATTGAGTACAGAGACACATGAGGGGATCAGCTGGAGGGTGCTGATTGACCCGGTCCACTCAGACTTAGGGGGTGGGGTGTGTGTGTGTGTGTTCATCTAATTCTAGGGCTGGAGGAACCCAGCCCTGGGGAACCTAGGTCCTGCAGGGTAGCTCCATTGGGAGGGGCCTTGCAGAAGGGAAAAGTAGAGCTCCATATGAACACACAAATGACATAAGCAGCATATTAACAGATTTACAGCACCCTCCTTCCCCACCCAGAAGAGTGACTCTAATAAATGGGCATAGCCCAAAGTAACGGCACATCTGGTAATATGACCATCTTGGATAATAGCCATTGATGGACCCATCCTCCATGACCGCATTCTCATTCTTTTTGAACGCCTTTATAGTTTTGGACTTCAACACCCCTTGCCAATGAGTTCCATAAAGTGACTGTTCACTGTGTGAAGAAGCATTTCCTTACATTTGTTTTAAACCAGCTGCCTATTAATTTCATTATGTGACCCCTGGTTCTTGTGTTACATGAAGGAAGCAATAACTCTTCCTTATTCACTTTCTCCACTTATCATGATTTCTCAACATTTGCCATGACAACTACAGCCCACCTAGTAACTTAGTTCATTCATGCCCAACAGTACACATATCTAGCTCTCAACTGAATTAAATGCATTTACCAAACCTCATCCTATGCTGCGTTTTGAAGCGCCACTATTCAAAGGGAACACTGGGCTGCCCTGTTGTGTACACCACTGCAGCAGTTAATGCTAACTATACATCGCACTGTTCACAAGAATTTACTAGTCCTGTAAGAATTTTTCTTGAGAAGGCGAAGAAATGCTTTAACGCCCGCCCATCTTGCTGATTTTTCTGCTTCGCTTCTATTGTCTGCTGCTGATATTGATTGCACGCACCTGTGTCACATGTACATTGGAATATAATTCCACATAGTCCTACAATCCTTAGAAGACGATCTGAGAGGGAAGTAGAACATGTACTAAACTGGATTTTCTTTGCCTTAGAATTACAAATGTGCTCATTTTACAATGAAAACTTGTCAGAACAAGGTAAATGTGCCCTGTCCTGAAGAAAACTTCTTATTGCCTCTCGGTGTAGATTACAGCCCTTCTTGGCACCATCTCTATAGATTTGCCTCTGTGACTGGTTTTGCCTGCCTGCTTCGTGTTCCTGCTCATTAGACTTAGGCCAACTTGACCCTTGTAATGGTTTCTTTAATTCCTTCACTACTATGAAGGAAAACATGGCCTACCTAGCAACAGCCTTATTAAGCAAGATCTGCTGAGGCTTTCAATCGTCTGTGGAGAGTTCAGTTGTTCAAAACAAGTTTTTAAATTTTCTGGTGATGCTGATGAGTATTTGGTTGTCTTCTATAAAATGTGGATTATATTATAATCTCAACCATGATAGTACTGAAATTGATTTTATAAACCCTAGGTAAATTCCTGGATTTGCAGCATAATGGAACTGGTAAGACTGCGGTTCCAAAGATGGTACAGTTCTATATAAAACTTTTCAATGTATAATGTGCTCAGAAACTGAACAGCATTTTGAAAAGCTAGCGTGGTAACTTTAAAACAATTCAGTGTCCTCAAATGTGTTTGCATTGTTTTGTCTTCTTTGCATGCCTGACAAGCTGTCAGATCTTTATGCGAATGCTTCTGAGATTGATCTGTGCACTGCAAAGCCCACAGCCCTCAGTGTTCTGGGCCCACCCCACTCACTGATCCTTTGAGTCTGCAGCTTCAGCTCTGAAGGGTTAAAATCTATGTGCTGTTTGCATAACAACTTGGTACACCTCTACCCCGATATAACACGACCCGATATAACACGAATTCGTTAGAACGTGGTGAAGCAGCGCCTGGGGGCGTGGGCTATGCGCCGCGGATCAAAGCAAGTTCGATAGAACGCGGTTTCACCTCTAACGCGTGAGATTTTTGACTCCCGAGGACAGCATTATATCGGGTAGAGGTGTATATGGATTGCGCCCGCTTAGAGGCCCAAAGTCCAGAGTCTGGTCAAGAGGCCAGAGGCCCAGCAAATAGTGATCAGCTACGAGAAAGCAGAATAAACAAAAGATAACCTTGGCCCTAGGTCATTAATTTGTTATTAATGCAGATTTCATGGAAGGATATGACTAATACTTTAATGGCAGAATATGGCCCCAACATTCTCATTAGCCATCCTTAGACCTGACAGGTACGCCTTAATGTCTCCAAAGAAACTTAGAGACAGACTATTTTAAAAAGACCTGCTGAATGAATAAAATGAGGTTTAAAATTAACTTTGTAAACCAAATACAGTAGAACTTGCTTATATTGAACTCAGCTGTAATGAAACTTCATGTGTTTTGCCATTGACGCTAAAAGGATCTAGGGTCTGACCTTCTTCCAAAGTCTCAAATTGCCTCTATGCATTTCAGTGAATTTGCACTCCTGCTACACAGAAGCTACTCTATGTTTATAGGGCCAGATGGCATACCCCCCAACACACAGCCTGAATCCTATACCATAACGCATTTAAGCATATGTGGAGCTCTAAGTGTGTGAATAGTCCCATCAAAGTCAAGGAATTTGTAAGGAAAACATGGCACTTCAAGTGCAAATCCGCCCAAGTTGCAAAACCCACTTCACAACCACTACTTCAGTACCAGAGCTGCACCCTGTTCACTGGCAGGAAGATGGTGCATAGATATGACTGCAGGTAGGAAAAGATGCCCAGCTTCTTGTCCTGCCTTGCTTGCCAAGCATCCCGCCTCCTGTGTGGTTAGGTCTGGGATGCTGTGTTTCTGACAGGGTCCCCAAACTGTCTTGCATGGGGAGGGCAGTAGAATCTTTCCCCATAGCGAAATCCCACTGTGGTAATCCTTTGGGAACAGAAATTATCACCAAATGACCAAATAAGTATTAAACTGCACTGCAAGCCTGTTATCAGGCTGAGCAGAGAGAGAAAGGAGGAGAAGTTGCCACAAGTGAGCCATGAGAGGACTAAGGGGGAGTCACTAACTCCAGACTTCATGCAACTGCTTTTCATTAAGGGTGAAGGACTAGCCTTTCAGACAGGAAGTGCCCCTGCACTTGAAGGGGAATAAAGGAAGTGCCCCCCCAAGAGATGGGGCTATTTTGGCAGTCAGGCCTGTTCCTGTTACACTGAAACAACTCTGTCGATGGTGATGTATTTTTGTGAAACAACCAAATTTCCCCACAGGTATGTTCTTGTCATATCTATATTTAGATTGGCTAAAGCTCTTTGTAGTAGGAATATGTTGTTTGTTTATCATGTAACTTTGACTCCTTCACCTGCACTCTTCCCAACCATCCATCTCTGCTGAACCTACTTTTAGCATATCCCACCTTTGAGCAGCTTCAGCAGACACTGTATATGATTGATTTTGCCATTCTGCCAGTAATATGTCCTCACTCTCTCTGTAATTAATATGTAACAGACAAGTTTTGACAACACTTTCCTGTACTGTTTTACTTCCTGTGTTGTACACTTTAGAACTTCTGAGTTTGTGCAGATTCTCCTTTAGATTCTCCTGTTGTAACCTCCTATTATTTAATCCTGTCCATGCTGGGTGGTGGTATGTTTTGTCAGAAGTGAGCTGCATTCGAGTGTGTTTGTTCAGTAAAGTTCAGAACTGCTACAATCCTGACACTTCAAACTGTTCAAATGTCAGCTTCAATTCTGAGGGAAAATGATCACACACAATATTCAAACAGTGTGCGTGCAGGTTACAACAAATGCATAGGAGGTCATGACACTACAGAATAGATGCAGGAGCTCTAGAATGCCTCAAGAAAAGGAGTTCCTCTACACAACAATTTTTGTTGTACCTCACCAACGGAAACGCTCTTTCTGGATTTTAAAGCTCTCTCATAAAAATGCTACATCTGGTAGCATTAGCGCTGAGTGCAGAGAAAGTGGTGCCACGGCACAGCTAGACTCCTTTCTAAGAAAGCAATAGACGCCAGTCAAGAATGTTACCAGCGATTGCCTCAGGTGGAAAGTGATAGCTAAAAGTGTATGCAGTTGACAGATTGATATTAATTTCCTAGAGCCTGCTTCTCAGGTATCAGATTTGTGGGTACAATACAGTCATTCCTGGAGTGGAGTTTCTGGGTAATCAAAATAGGTTCTACCTGTTTCACAAAATGTAGTTGATTTAGGCCTGATCCAAACCCACTGAAGTCGCTGGAAGGTTCCCACCGATTTCAAATTATGGGCAGTGGATCTGGCCCCATTTGAGCACTTTGTAAGGACTCAGGAAAAAGAATCCCATTCAAAATAGTTAGATAACTAAAGAAAGGCATGTGGTACTATTTTCCATATTATTCCTTACTGTCTCAGCACTGTGTGGAAGAAAGTGTTCATGCTCTTATCCCACAGGGATTGAAGGAACTTATGAAATGATTATTTGCCACATGAGAAGAACATAAAGCATTTGTACAGGCTTAGGGGAGTGGGGTAAAGATGGTGCTGTTTTATGTATGAAATGTTCCACGCGCTAAAGGAAGAGAGCTGGGTCATGTAAATAAGCAGTGACCCCAGGCTCTCTGGATTCTCTACTAAAAGGACCTGACCCTGCAAACCCTTGCTTTCCTCAGTAGTATTAGAGCCCAATCCTGGAATTGTTTAAGCTAATGAGTCAGTTTACGCAGGTGACAAGTCTGAGTAAAATACTTGCATGAATGAAGTTACTTCCTGTTTTGTATTGTTTCAGGATTGGGCTCTTAAGGCAAGGAAACGGTACTGTGTGATTTAAGCACAACTTGCAACTGGATTTTAGATTTGGCCCAATGTCTCTTATTACTCAACAACTGTTTTGCTAGGCCACAGTGGTGGCCAGTGAGCTGCAAAGCTCAGACTGAAACAGCAGATGAGATTTACAGTTATACACTGAGTCTTGTAGAGACACAAATGCCCTAGAGAAGACTGGCATGATGGATACTGCTGCAATCAGAGTTCTGGGAACTCAGCAATGTATCCAGTTGTCCAATTGTATGATGTCACTTTAATAGGAGAGGCATTAAAATAAGTCAGTTCAGGGACAGTGTTTCTGATTCAAGGAGGATTATGGCCTATGAACTATGGGAGGAATGCCGCATTTCAGCAGTTTTAAGGAGACAGCCTTTGGCTTCAAATGTTTGTGACCCAAACCAATTTATTATTCCTGCTTCTTGAATATTTGTATTTGTTCTTTTTTGTTTTTTGGCCAGGGGAGGAAGGGTGGCAGATGGATGGTACTGTAGCCATACATTTTAACTCTGCAGGGCATCCACCAATTAACCACTTGTGAAAGGGACCCAAGGGTAATGTCACAGGTGACAGATAACCAGGAGACTCAGATCAGTCTGTGACAAACATAACAATAATCTCAAAGGCCTCAAGGGCTAAAAGCTCAGTGGAAGCGGAGTCTCTCCTTTATAGTGCCGATGAAGGGGAAGCAAGCTGAAGCTTGTTCATGGTATGGGAGAGGTACCAAGCGGTGACTCTCTGATCCCAGGTGATAAACTCCTCCCAGCAAAGTACCGACTGAGACTACAACGCAGAGCCATGGAGGAGGAAGAAATAGACGGGTCCCCGGGATGTGGAGCTCACTACACTCAAACTTTCCCAAGCCTGGCCTGAGGGCTCTCTGCTCGCTACAGTGATATTTCGTCCCTTCAAAAGTTCCCTTGGGGAAGCTGTGGAGGAAGATCCCCTAGGGGCCGTGGCGAAGACCAGGAGCAGGTCTTGTGTCTCGGTGGTGGGGTGGCTGCTGGCTTTTCCTCCACCCCATTGCGCTCCCGGGCTCCCAAGTCAGCGCCACCAGTTTGGGATTTATCTTTCCTAGGCGGACCTCTTCCCTTAACCTCCTTCTCCCGCTCATCCCTGCAGCATCTGCCTCAGCCTGGTCCTTGCACGGCTGGAGCGAAGGGGCCGGGTAGAAATGCCGAGCAGCTCACCGAGATGAGGGTGCAGCTGCCCCTGGCGCTGGAGCAGGATGGAGGGAGGGGGAGACGCGCCCAGCGGCTGGGGTACACCGGGGGAAAGAGAATGAGGAGAGGAGCGGGTGCCCACACACACACAGAGAGGCGGAGAGCAAGGACACACACACACACAGTTGCACCCAGAGTCAGGCACCCCATGCCCAGTGCCTGAGACAAAGTGACAGAGCAGGGGGCACAGACACCGTGTGAGAAGCAGGCACTGGGGCTGAGATGCACATGAGAGAAAGACAGAGGGGCCGAGAGAAGACAGGCCCCCGCCCACACTGACCGAGAGCGGGACGCAGATACACACACACACACACACACACACACACACACACACACACACACACCAAAAGAGACAAACACACTGAGATTGTGACAGAGACACTTCAGGGACTGGCAGCCACACACCGAAAGAGGCTGATACACACACCTGGTGCCTGGGCGAATCACACACACAGCGTGATAACAGACACCCAGTGATCCCACACATGGCGATCTCACGGGGTTACACACACACGGTGATCTCTCACACACACAGACAGCGATCTCACACAGGATGATTATACACAGATGGTGATCTCTCTCTCTCACACACACACACACACACACACTGATCTCACACAGATAGGGTGATCTTACACACGCAGCCAAGGTCATGATCACACACAAGAGACAGGCTGATCGCACACACACAGAGCGATCTCTCTCTTACAGGGTGATCACACACACACATGATCGTACACACCTCCAGGGACAGGGAGAACGCCAGGCTCCTGGCCCGCTGAATCTGAGCACAGCAGCAGCAAACCCATCCTGGGTCTGGGCCTTTCTTCTCTCTTTTTCCATTTAGTCAAACAACACCTCCCAAGCCCTAAAAATGCCTGCCTGGGAAGCGAGGAGAGGGCGCCGGGTCTGTAAACAAGAAGTGAGTACTGGCACAATGGCATGTGTTTCTAGATCGCAGTCTGTCCGAACCCCTCCTGGCCCGACCCCTTCCTGAAACCCTGCCGCACCCTGCAACCCCTGCCGCACCCTCCTGCATCCCGACCTGCCGCACCCCACACCCTTCCTGGCCCAACCCCTGCTGCACTCCACACCCTCCTGCACCCCAACCCCTGCCCTGACCCCTGCTGCACCCCGACCTCCTGCCACACCCCGCACCCTCCTGGCCTGATCCCCTGCCCTGAAACCCATGCTGCACCCCGACCCCTGCCCTGAGACCCGTGCCGCACCCTGCATCCTCTGTCCTGACCCCTTCCTGAGCCCCCTGCTTCACCCTGCACCCCGCATCCTTCCTTCACCCCACACCCTGCCCTGAGCCCCCTGTCACACCCCTTACCCCTCCTGCACCCCCTGGGGACCGGGAGGGGGCCGAGTTGGGGGGGATTTGGGGGAAGGGGTTGGAAAATGGGTGGGGCCAAGGAGGCATGGGGGTGTGTGTGTCAGTAAATGCAGTCCTCAGGACAATGTACTAGTCCTCATGGTCATTTGAGTTTGAGACCCTGATGCAGAACCATTACTAGGTATTTTTGACCGAAAAGGAAAATTCTCAACTGCCATTGGCTGCCATCTGTTTGTTCGCAGATAGAGTACCAGTGGAATAGGTCCTCATAAAAGAATGATCAGATCATTCATTTCACATGCTAATAATCTGAAATT
The DNA here is from genome assembly GCF_016161935.1 of Mauremys reevesii. NCBI lineage: Eukaryota > Metazoa > Chordata > Testudines > Geoemydidae > Mauremys > Mauremys reevesii. The sequence continues at coordinate 9,475 of NW_024100753.1, forward strand.
GATGACTACTGTTCTTCATGTGCAAAATTCCATTGAAGTCTGTGGAAAAGAAACTATAGATTCTGAGCCTCCCAAACACACACACGTGTATCATGAAAAACAGTTTTGATTTTTAGATAAGTGGTTTTAGTGATGTGAAAAAGACCCTATATGATATTTACAAAAGGCCCTTCCAAAAAGGGAGACATGCATTGAATAAGTTAAATGAACACTATTAAGTTAAATTTGGCCCCAAATATAGGTTTCTAATAGCTTTTCTTCAGAAGCAGCTTTTTCAAAACTTAAGACCAAATAGAAATGTTTTAATAATGTTTTAGAAAATTCCAGTGGGGGTAGTTCTTATAAACAAAGAGCAGTGATTCTCAAGCTTTGGTACTGGTGACCCTTTCACATAGCAAGTCCCCACCCCGTATAAATTAAAAACACTTTAAAATATATTTAACACCATTATAAATGCTGGAGGCAAAGCAGGGTTTATGTGAAGGCTGACAGCTTGAGACTCCCACATCATAGCCTCACGACTTCTAAGGGGTTGTAACCCCAGTTTGAGAACCCTGACAAAGAACCTCTGCAAAATTTGTGGCCTAAACACTGCAGTGTTGTGCCAATGCATAAGAATCAGAAAATGAAGCTAGTAAAAACAAAGTGAAACTGATCTACAGCCACTATCCAAGTTCAAAAATAAATATAAATTGTGCCAACCAGACTTTTAAAGGCCTTTCAATTTTTCCAATTTGATAATAGATTTTTAAAATGTTTTTATATTGCTACATATTTAACCTGATAAGCAGTTTTTAAATAGTTTTTTTTCTAATTTGCATCTTATCAAGTGTCTAATTAGAATGTGTAGGCTGCTTTAAAGTACTAATACTGTAAGTACAGTGAAACCCCATTATAACGCGATGTTTGGGGTCCAAAATTCCATGGTGATAAATGCAGGGTCGCGTATAGCGGGTTTCAAGCTGGTCAGTTTGTCAGTGGTCCCCAATGCGGTGCATTGATGTGCTCTGCCTAGTGCCTAGTGCCCCTAGTGCCTAGTGCCTGAGCAGGGGAGAGAAGCCGCCCCAGGGCCTACCGGGACAGAGAGCACCGCGCCACAGCCCTGGAGTTCTCTATCCCCAGCAGGCGCGGGCCACGGCTTCTGTCCATACTGACAATGTATTCTGGGCTTTTGTTTACTTTTATCCTATTCTATACAGTTTTCATGGGGGAGACCAGTGTTACTCAAATTGAGGGTCCTTACTTCTGTGCTGCCTTCAGCGCTGGGCTTCCAGCCAGCAGCTGCCACTCCGGCCTCCCAGCTTAAAGGCGCGCGCCACAACACCAGCAGCACAGTGGTAAGGGTAGCAGCACCACAACCCCACCCTCCACAGTAACTTTGTGACACCCCGCCCACACACACACAATACCTTTTGGATCAGGACCCTACAATTACAACACTGTGGCATTTCAGATTTAAATAGCTGAAATCATGACATTTATGGTTTTAAAAGCCTATGACCGTAAAATTGACTAAAATGGACCGTAGGCCCCTACCAATAATATTCCATAGAGGAAGATTGACACCTGGTGGCCAATTGTGACCTTAAAGGACACTGTCATATAGTTTAATATTTTCAGCCTAAACTGCCATAAATTCAGGGAAAGTTACTTGATTCTAAACTATCGCAGGCTCAATACTTGGGTAAACTCGAGTCAAGGATGAGAGTGCCTTACAATAAATTTGTAGTAATTAAAAATAACAAGTATTAAAAATACGGGAAATTCAAAGTTAAGTTAAACGTAAATTGCAACCCAACATTTATCAATTTGGAAATGTATAATTCAGGCTCTCAAACAACCTCAACTCTGCCTTTTCAGTGACTCTAGCCTCTAATCTTTCTTCCTGGAAAATGTGCCGTTTTCAAGTCCTTCACATAAGAGTTTGCTAGATAAGATCTCCATACTGAACTGGTGTTTTGATCAAGGGCTTTTTGTACTGGCTCCAGGACAATTTGTAAAAGCCAGTGTATTATTGGTTTAATGAACAGACCACTGCTGTCCCTTTGCAACTTTTTTCCCTTCGAGTGGTTATCCATTTCCACAGTTTGCTGACGGTGTGCAATGCACCCCACTCACCCATGTTCAGAGTCTCATGCACCTTGAGCATCCTCATATCCTGCACCGAGGGCATAAAAGGGTGGAGCAGGCCAGCCACCACTCAGTTCCTCTCATGCCTCCTGGCTTTGAGATGAACATGGGCAGTGAGCAGTGCTAACAAAATACCTGGCTCTTTTTAACTCTGTGCAGCGTGTAGATAGAGATAGCTAGTTGTTGCCCATTGGCATTTTGGTTTTTTAACCAGAATAGCTATTTCTTTCTGGTGTCAGGATGGCTTCTTTTAAGTCCCCTGGATTTACATACTGCCCATCAAACACGGGCACTATACCCTGTAATGTTTGGCATTTTCCGGGAACATTCCCCCAAACAAAATACATATTTGCAAGTCCTTCACTTGCAGGACCTGCAAATCTAGAGAAGCCCTGCTCCAGATGTACTTAATGGGTAAAGCAATGAGAGTAGCTTCAGGCCCTGGGTCAGATAACCATCCTGTAAATGTCTTCTCTGCTCCTTAGAGTGCTAGTACTGGGTCCCTCACTTCCTGGGCCTAATCAGCAACATCCTCTTTCAAAATCTGGCACGTTGGACAAGAAGCTTTCTGTGAAAAAGGTACAGGGCATGGAAGAGTCCAGAGATGATTCCAGACTAAGATCTCCTCAAAGAGAAGGATGGAGAACTCCAAGCTTTTATGCAGACCCAACTTATGCTTATCTTATGTCCGACAAAGTGTCTTTTGGACACATGCTGTGTTCCTACTGACAGTTGTCACAGACTTGCATCTGAACCAAGGTCGTTTCTAGCATTTTTGCCGCCCCAAGCAGCAAAAATAATAATAAAAGAAGCCGCTGTCGCGATTGGTGGCAGCTCTACCGCCGCTTCTTCTATGGCGGCACCGCAGCAGGTCCTTCGCCCAAGAGGGAGTGACGGCCCCACTGCCGAATTGCCGCCAACTGCTGCACGTGCCACCCCTCTCTTCATTGGCTGCCCAGGCACCTGCTTGCTACACTGGTGCCTGGAGCCGGCCCTGATCTTGCCTACTTTTCAAATGTTAGGCTGTCTTTTATTTTGATCTTAACTCTGAATTACCTTGGTTTCTAATGCTTCATTTTGTTTGTTTTTCATAACTGCAGCATTACGAATTAAAAAAAAAACAAACTTACATGTACTGTCAACTTTACTCACAGAGTTTAATGATTTGTTTTGTTTGGTTTCTGCCTGGGGATTTTCTTGATAATTTCTTTAAGACATTTTGAAATCTTTCCCATGCAAAGAAAGAAAGTTGGCAGAGAGCTCCCGGTGTTATGCAGAGAACAATGGGGGAGCTAAGAAACGGGAACATTGTAGTACTTAGAAGTATGATAGGGGTCCTCAGGTTCTGTGGTTACCAGGAGAACTGGAGGTTCTGGTGGAGCTACTGAACTTTGCAGGCACTCTGAGTTGAGATTAGTGGAGAAACTCTGAGGGGTGCAGGAATGCCTGAGAACATGGGGAAGTTAGTCCAGCTGAATGTTTTGGCCTCTGCCAATTGCTGCAGCTCCACAGTTTCCGTGTGTATTGGGTAGAACATTATAACTCATGCAAGTCATGGATTCCACGATTCTTCATATTTCTCTTTAGCTTAACTCTTTTCCCATCCCCTTTCTGCCCCTCCATACACACTTAGATTAAAGAAGTTATGTTGCTGTGGGAAAGGCACCACCACATATGTCTTCTGTAAGTGTGATGGTTGTCACCTACTCTTTGCAGTCAGGGATTTTATCTATGCATGCAGATTCTGCTGCCTACTTAAGAATATTAGAAAATGCTGCTGCTTGTTAGAAAATACTGCTGCTTCCTACATCCTATATACAGGATGCTGAAGATTATACCATCATATGAATGGGGGTTAAGAATTTGCTCTGCAGAGGTACGGTAATGGCTGTTCTTGCTGCCTCTGTAAGGACCCCATTGAGAGAAGGTCTTGGCTGGGAGTAGGTTGAGGCCAGGACAATGAGTCAATCCAGGGTTATTACCATGTTTGTATACAGATGTTCAAGTAAGTTAACAATGAGAACAATCACCTGAGTTACTGGTATAGCGAGAGAACAAGCAGTGAATTTTATTAATATTGTGATTTTTTTTTAAAAAAAATGTCTCTGGCAAAGTAAGAAACTATTTTATGCAAAAAATTAATGTAATCTAAAGTGTAACTCTGCTGAACTTGGAAAGTAGATTCATTTATTATACTGTGAAACCGGGATTTTTAGTTCCAATTTAAATGCAAACGTCAACCTGTTGGGTGAAAACCAAATCCACTTCAATTTAGGCTTAAACAATTTATTTTAGCCTTTATTATATATGTTTTTAGACAATGCTACTATCACGTATGAATTACATAAACATGCAAAAAAAGATAAGGCAAGACAAGGAAGTGCTCAAGTTATCTTTCTTGGGGACAGGGTGACTCTTCTCAAATCTCTGCTATGCTTGGCTATTTTTCCTCTGTCTCTTCTCCACTATTATGTCAATCATCTATTTTTTAATCCTCTGTTCTGTAACTTTGCGCAGACTCAGTAGAGGAAGCTACCTCATCTGTGTCTTTATCCATATATATTCTACTCTAACCCCCTAATTAAAAGCAGGGGCGGCTCTAGTAATCCGCCGCCCAAGCAGGGCGGCATGCCGCAGGGGGCGCTGCCGGGCGCTGGTCCCGTGGCCCGGGACGTGCCTCGCGAGGGTGCGCTGGTCCCGCTGCCCAGTGGAGCTCCGCAGGCATGCCTGCGGAAGTCCACCCGAGCCACGGACCAGGGAACCGCCTGCAGTCATGCCTGCGGAGGTCTACCCGAGCCTTGGGACCAGCAGACCCTCCGCAGTCATGCCTGCGGGAGGTCCACTGAGCCGCAGGACCAGCAGACCCTCCGCAGTCATGCCCGCGGAGGTCTGCTGGTCCGCGGCTCCAGTGGACCTCCCGCAGGCATGACTGCGAAGGTCCGCTGGACCCGCCTGCCGCCCTCCTGGGAAAATGCCGCCCCACGCGCGTGCGTGGCGTGCTGGGGTTTTGAGCCGGCCCTGATTAAAAGATTCGCCTGCATAAATCACAATAACTAACCCAGATTAATACATTTTTTGCTTATCCTGCTAAAACTTACTTATATTTGTTTAGTTCCCATCGCAGCTATTCCTTGCTGTCACGCTCCCTGGCTGCATGCAGTTGTACTTATATTACAACTGCAATTTTTATTCTTCGTACTCATCTGTTTCTGTGGCCTTGAGTTTTTACTTGTTAGCTGGTTGAATAGGCAGGTGGGGGATGAGGGATTGTACCTGACTTGTACAATTTTGCTGCTTGTTAGAAAATTCTGCTGCTTTCTACCGGTACATCCTATATACAGGATGCTGAAGGTTATACCATCATGTGAATGGGGGTTAAGAATTTTCCTCTGCAGAGGTACGGTAATGGCGGTTGTTTGCTACCTCTGTGAGGACCCCATTGAGAGAAGGTCTTGGCTGGGAGCAGGTTGAGGCCAGGGACATTGAGTCAATCCAGGGTTATTACCATGTTTGTATACAAATGTTCAAGTAATTTAACAATGAGAACTTTTGACTCAGAATAGGCCCTATCCACTTCACTGACTGATAGCAAAGTGCAGAGGAAAGATTGATTGGTTGCCACTTCTGATGTCACAATGATGCTACTTATGAATCACCTGAGTTACTGAGCAAATTACACAGGAAAGATTGATTGGTTGGTACTTCTGATGTCACAATGATGCTATTTGTAAATCACCTGAGTAACTGGCATAGCTCTGTCACCATAACCTCTAGATGTGACTGTTGAGAGCTTTTTAGTAACTATGGAATATATGAAGAGTTTGGGGTCTTCTGTCATTGAAATAATCAAAGCCAAGAATAAGGTGAGAGAACAAGCAGTGAATTTTATTAATATTGTGATTAAAAAAAAAACTTGTTAGCTGATTGAATGGATGGGTGGGGGGATGAGGGATTGTACCTGACTTACTGAAAGCTAACAGCTCTCTTCTCTACCCTGCTATCTGCTTGGTCAAGAACTGTATAGATGAGACACAAAACCAATTTTCTGATTTACAGACTGTTTCAGCAAAATCTGACAATCTCAAGCAGCAGAACTACATACAAAAAGCAAACATTCCTATTTTCTTCCAGAATTGTATATAATAATTTCTCTAACATTACTTAGTACACATTTCACTAACACAATTCATTACACAGTTCTCCAACAAAGCTTAACTATGTATGTGCTTGCTAATGGTGGCTCCATAATTTACAGTTGAGCTTTAGAGTTACAAACACCAGAGATACAAACTGATCAGTCAACCACACAAATCTCGTTTGGAACCAGAAGAACATAATTAGGCAGCAGCAGAGACACATCCCTTCTACCCCACCCCACCCCCCGCAAAAAAAGGCAAATACAGCACTGTACTGTGTTAAATTACTAAAAAATGAAGGGAAAGCAGCATTTTTTCTTCTGCATAGTTAAGTTGGAAAGCTATGTTAAGACAATGTTCAGTTGTAAACTTTTGAAAGAACAACCATCATGTTTTGTTCAGAGTTACGAACAACGTCCATTCCGGAGTTGGTAACTCTGAGGTTCTACTGTATATTTAAGTCCACCATTTCCCTATGCCCTTAAAAGATTTAAATAGCTTTATATGAGCTAAAACATCTCAGACTTTTGCTTATGCAGCACCAGCACAGGCAGAAGTTAATAAAGCCTATTAGTAGAACTGTATTGCAGTCTGTGAGGCTGGTACATAAACAAGAAAAGAGAACAGTGCTGTCCACTTAGAGTCACAGACCTGCATGATCCAGAACAGATTTTTTCTCTATCCTTTGGACCCTCTAAATTCGGGTGGTACCTCTGATCCCTTCCATGACAGGAAAGAATTCACACACCTTACTGAAGAGTTTTAAAGTGCTCAGAATGCAAGATCTTGGGTCCTTCCAAGACCTCTCTGTTTTGCTGCAGAAGAATCAAGGGGGAAAAGGCCCTCTTGTATTCAGTGCAAGGAAGCCAAGAAATTTCTGTGGCTATAGTACTGATATAATTGAAACGTTGAAATAATTTGCATTAGTGGAGCAAACGTGTGTTAATCATATAAAATGGATTTTTTTTTTGCTAGCTAAAACAGATGCCAAATAGGTGTACACTGATAAGAGTAAACAAATAAAGCCAGTCAAACCCAGCCTTTCATTAAGAGGCAAAACATTATTTGGCCCCATCTTTCCATATCCATGAAGAGGCCTACACTTTGCTAAATGGGATAGGGTGGGCAAGATTTCAGCCTGCACAGCACTTCCTTTCTCTGCAGGAGCTTCCTTGCCACTGCATGAAGTGGTTGTTTGGTTTAGTGGGTCAGCCACTGCATTGATTTACTGGACAACGTAGCAGGAGAACCATGGAAACTAGTGGATCATCTGCTGCTCTTTGACTTTGGGATTAGTGATTGGTTCCTTTTTTCCCCTACCTTTTCATTTTTTTTAATTTTTTTTTTAATACCAGTTACGTGGGTGTGTGCTGTGGGGAAGATCTGCACCTTGAAAAGTTTTCCTTTATGGATAAGTTGCTCTGATAGACTGAACAAATAGCAGGCCAGCTCTCTAATGAGGCAGCCAGCAATGCAGTATTTTTATTGCGGTAGAGTGAATAACGATAACAAATATCTAAGAAACACAGATATTTTATATATCCTAAAGCCATTTGAAAGTGTCATAAAAAGAAGGTTTTACAGCCCGGCTGTCTCCTTCTTTGAAAATCATTGGCTTTTCACCCTATTTAACATGGGGAAGTTAGTCCAGCTGAATGTTTTGGCCTCTGCCAATTGTTGCAGCTCCACAATTTCCGTGTGCATTGGGTAGAACATTGTAGCTCATGCAAGTCATGGATTCCACGATTCTTCATATTTCTCTTTAGCTTAACTCTTTTCCCATCCCCTTTCTGCCCTCCATACACACTTAGATTAAAGAAGTTATGTTGCCGTGGGGAAAGGCACCACCACATATGTCTTCTGTAAGTGTGATGGTTGTCACCTACTCTTTGCTGTCAGGATTTTATCTATGCATGCACATTCTGCTGCCTACTTAAGAATGTTAGAAAATGCTGCTGCTTGTTAGAAAATTCTGCTGCTTCCTACATCCTATATACGGGATGCTGAAGATTATACCATCATATGAATGGGGGTTAAGAATTTGCCTCTGCAGAGGTACGGTAATGGCTGTTCTTTGCTACCTCTGTGAGGACCCCATTGAGAGAAGGTCTTGGCTGCGAGTAGGTAGAGGCCAGGAACAATGAGTCAATCCAGGGTTATTACCATGTTTGTATACAGATGTTCAAGTAAGTTAACGATGAGAACTTTTGACCTGTGAATAGGCCCTCCACTTCACTGACTGATCGCAAAGTGCAGAGGAAAGATTGATTGGTTGCTGCTTCTGATGTCACAGTGATGCTACTTGTAAATTACCTGAGTTACCGGCATAGCTCTGTCACCATAACCTCTAGATGTGACTGTTGAGAGCTTTTCTTATTATAGTCTAGCTTCTTTACATGAGTTTGAAATCCGATTGAATTGCAGATTATATTAGTAAATATGTTCAAAATAGTTCAGTAATTTTTTTCTGATCAATCAATGTGCCGATTCTCTGTAAATTTAAAGTTGCATTGAATTTATCTCCTGTGCCTAAACACTTATTAAAACTTACCACACACTTGTCTTCTAGCCAAGTGTAATCTGTTCTCAGTTTGGTATGGATACCTGTGTGAGTGTTCATTAAGTCATGGAACACTGTAAGAAGTTTTGGGGCAGAGACCATGACTTCCTCGTATGTATGTCGTTTTTTGTTGTTGTTGTTTTTTTAAACACTGCCTACTAAAGTGGGATTTCAATCCTGATTGCGGGGGCGGATTGCTATTGTAGTACAAATAATAAATATTACCCTTGCATCACTGTGATTTATGATTAAACTTTGTATAGCGTGAAATGTTGGAGCAAAAATGGACGACCTATTGAGTCATCAGAGACAATTTGTCAAAAATAATCGGCTGCCCTTAGAACAGAAAATAAAAGAAAAGGAAAAGGTAAGACGAGACCCATTTTTTCACAAGTTTAAAGTTGCCTCCAGACTGCTATTACCAGAGTGAACAAGTTGTTCATTGAGTAATTGTCCATGTAGAAGAAACAACGCTGACGATTCCATATTTGATGTGTGCGCGCACATGCACGCTGTCAGAATTTTTTCCCGTAATGGTACCCCAGGGCCGGCTTTGGCAACCTCTGGAGCCCTGTGCTTATGCGCCTGCACATGGGGCCCTGCTGGTCCCACGCCTCTCAGTTCCTTGAATGGATCTGTATTTGTTAGTGAAACAATTTACTGGCCTACCACGAATTAAGTTGACTAAAGCCATGTTCCCTAGCTGGTGATAATAGTAGTCTGGTGGTTATAACTTGGTAAGAGGAAGTGAATCCGTATTTCTTCAAGGTAGGCTGGGCAGGCAGGCTACCAATTTGTTCACCTCTAATTTATAGTTCGATGACAAAATAAAATCAGAAAAAGTTTGAACATTTTGCTAATAATTTGCTCACTTCTTCCTGAGTTTGACCCTCCCGCCTGCATTCTTCTGCTCCTGGCAGGCCAAGCCAGGGTAGGAGTGGGCCTTGGAAAGGGTCTGAGGGCAGAGAGGCTGGGTATAATAAGGGGGTGGGGAGACATAAAGATTTGGGGAAATGGATCACTGGGATCCAAGAGGGTGGGGACTTCATAGGATGGGTCTCTGGCTGGCAATGAGAGTGGGAACAGGCTGTGGGAGTGCTTGAGGACATGGGATGGAGCAGGTGTCTTGCTGGAGGATAGGAGGGTGCTTAGGAGAAAGCTGAGGGGAAGCACTAGCACTTCACTACCTTCTCCAGCTGACAAACCTGCTATGATTTGTTAGAGGGGAGTCCTGCAGCTGCTGCCAAGAGAAGTTTGGCAGAGAGGTTTGTTGCCAGGAGACGCCACTAGTGCTTTCCCTCCCTATCTTCCTCTGCTTTCTGCTCCCCCACTCAGCCCTCTCTTTTCCTTACCAACCCCAACACCCCCGACTAAAAGTCCTGTGCCCCTCATAGCCCTATTCCCTCATATAAATCCCCTCTCAAATTCATGTAGAGCCCCAACCATAAGGACCGTGGGGCCTGGAAGAAGCCTCAAAAACGAATTATACCCAGATGGATATCTACTTTGCATCTCCTAATGGTTGCAGGAGATGGGCTAGATTCCTAAGGATCTTAGGAGTTGTGTATTAGTGAAGTTCTGCTCCCCAGACCTGAGGCGGAGGAGTCAATGCCCTCTACCAAACTTCTGTTGCTGCCCAGTCATGTGTTAAGTCAAATTGAAAATAACTAAGGCATTTTCCTCATGAAAAACATTTTGACAGCAATAAGCTAAACATGTAATCACAGCAAAGAAGGGAATTCCCCGCACCCCAAAGGATCATGATTATTGGGGATTAGTCTGGTTGCTTAGTTGTAATGCTCGATGTTGTTATGGAGATCTACTTTTGAATCGACATATAAGCTTCATTCCATTATTTGCTAGTATTTTTTGATCCACCTGTCTTGGTGTAGCAGATGAAGTAGGCTACTCTGATTGGCTAGTGAGTCATGGCCATTAGTGGCCATAACAGAATTTATGCTTTACTTAAAAATGGGTTTTAAACTCTTTTTGCTTCTGTCAGCGAGCGCTTTAGTGTAATTAGTAACTTTTTTAAGAGGCAATTTACAGCCCCTCCCCTGCGTTTTCCAGTGTTAATAGTTATAGTAACTTGACAAGAAACATGTAACTAGAGTGTGTTTCTCTCTCCTACCCCTCCCCCCCCAGTCTTCTACATTTCTAAGAAGTGTTTCATCGGCTACATGGCTTACTGACAGGGATCTGCCGTGCACCAGATAAACCAGGACTTGCAGCAAGCCAACGATGCTCTACGAGCAGAACTCAACAAAGTAGGATTTTAATATCTGAACTATTCAAATGGAAGTGGTGATGCTGAGTTTTTATTTTATGTAAAATTTAACTGTCCTCTTTATTGTGTTTGAAGATCTATACATGACTAATATTTAAGTGCAACTAAATATATCACAGGTCAGAGCAAGCTGCAGTATGTTCCTGTCACAGGGTGAGCTGGTCCATTAAAAGACTGGGGCACAGCTGCACCTTTTGTCAGGTTTAGCCCATCTCCCTGTATGATGGGAATAAATACAAGGGTTATGTGACAGAAGCATGCATCTAAACCGGGTCTGCTGGCAGGTAAAAGGGCAGCCTGTGGTCATTCAAGAGAGAGAGACCCCCCCCCCCTCTGCCCCAAAAGTTCAGAGAGAGACTCTCTCTCGTTAGTGCCCAGGCAGAGAGCCTGTGAAGAGGACAGGTGACAATTTTCCAGAACTCCAAGGCAGAAGCCTTTGGGGAAGAGAATTACAAGGAACTGGAAACTGTGCAGGATAAGCCTCCATTGATGGACTTGCAGGATGCAGAAGTCCCAGCTAGGAGAGGGTGGGACTACAAGGATGGGCCTGCTCTGATCAAGACCTGGAAAAACTTGAGGCATTATATGCCGAAAAGAATAATTGAGGCTGGTTAAGGGTATGTTTGAGTCTTGTGTTATGATAATAAACCAACCTGGAAGAGAGCACTACTGTAAAATCACCACATGTGATATCTGGTTTGATGCAAGATTAAAGGTAAACTGAGGTAGCAGATGGGCCCAAAGGCAATCTGGGGGTAATGCCCTACAACTGCTCCCTTTAGCCTTGTTCTGATATGAGCACTGCTTCTTTCTATCCACACTCTCTAATAGAAAACTGCTTTTTATTTATGATAGACATGGTCTACACTGACTTCATACAGAGGTTCTAAATTTGTCCACGATAGCTGTCCGGCATAGCTATGTGTCATCCTAGCTGTGTGAGCACATTAATCAAACCTTTCTACAGAGGTGGTTAGTATTTTCTCTACACATACTCTTCTTTCCAGGTTTACTCTTGAAACACTCGATTCATACTCAAACTTGGACATCTATAGGTTTTTATCCAGAAAAGCCTACTCCTTTCTAGAATGGAACTAGGTTATTTCATTCTCATTTTTACTTCCTTTTAATTTGGAGTACTATGGAGCTATTATGACTGATATAAAACAGGTTAAAAAGGTTGAAAACCAGTTAGAATTTGGTGGTGGTACAGTTATGATCTTGTTAACTTCCTGGTTTAGATAGCGACATAACAGGGTCGGCAACCTTCAGAAGTGGTGTGCCGAATCTTCATTTATTCACTCTAATTTAAGGTTTCATGCCAGTAATACAATTTAACGTTTTTAGAAGGTCTCTTTCTATAAGTCTATAATATATAACTAAACTATTGGTGTATGTAAAGTAAAAAAGGTTTTTAAAATGTTTAAGAAGCTTCATTTAAAATTAAATTAAAACGCAGAGGCCTCTGGACCAGTGGCCAGGACCCAGGCAGTGTGAGTGCCACTGAAAATCAGCCTGTGTGCCGCCTGTGGCACGATGCCATAAGTTGCCTATCCTTGCGATATAAAGTCAGGTGATAAATTTAAGATAGAGGATAGCACGACACTAATTTCCCTTGCCCCTGAAGAATGTGGTTATGGAGACAGAGGTGCAAGCTGAATGTCTTTGTTGGTCCATAAATATGGGGAATTAAGATGTACAAATACTGGTTTTTCACAACATGTAACCTATTCCTTGAGTATATAGTAAGTGGAAAAGGTAGAGTAATTTGTCAATCTCTTGGTATTTGGATTGTACCAATTGAGTCTAGTTTGGTATTGATCCTTTCTGTTTGTTGGCTGTTCAATGGCATATTTGGTGATAGCTGATCATCAGTCCAACACCTAAATGTTACCTCTCAAATGAGCAGCTGAGGACTGAGTGGGAATGGGGAAGGATCTTCTAAACCCAATAGGTGCTCGCTGACAAAATATTTTATGTTTAAAAAAATGTATAGAAATTGTTAAATCTGCTTCCCTTATGATTGAGCTTAAAATAAATCACTTGTTAGTATTCCCATTGATTACCAGACTGTACTATGACTATGGCTTAAATTATGAATATATTTATACATTACAACTATATACTTGAAAATGTGCCTGAAAATATTTTTCATAACCTTGCCCAGTCTTGAGTTAAAGATTTGTGTTACCTTAACTTGTTCTGGTTTTGGTATGATACAGAATCTAGAACCCAGGACTGACAGTGAAAGGAGGATGGATTTTTCAGATATTTGGGCTTTTTTAATTGCACTTTTTAAAGCCATCATGCTGAGTTTCAAGGTTTAGGCCAAATTCTGCTCTTAGTTATACAACACAGAAGTCAACAGTTACTCCAAACTTCTCTTTCTGTAGGAGGAAGCAGAACGTAGCTTATTCTTTTGGCTTTGTTTTCTAAGGTATCTCTGAGCTCATCATTTACGGGACATCAGGAATTTTTAATTTTTAAAATAGATTCAATATAACTACAAATAAAATGTGATGTGTTTTCCTCATAGGCAATAGCAGTGAAACACTGTTTGGAAAAGGACTCCAGTGAGCTTAACACAGAAGCTGTGCAGAGCAGAACAGGCTTTACTAGCAAACCAGTCAAAGGAACTGGAATAATTGATAATTTAAACTGGAAATCAGTAAGAACTGGTGCCATTTATGCCTTACCGACTCCCAGGGGAACTCTGCAAGCTCTATGTTGAGTATTGTGTATTTCCACCAGAAGTTGTGTTTCGATACTGTCTTATTCTGGCTGTCCTTTTTTGGAGCATCTTAAAAGACTGTGACAAAGTTCCTCCTCTGCCTTGGTGGGTCCTGCACTTATTGGCGGATTTGCTCACCTCAGATATTCAGGGCAGCCCTCAGTTTGGCCAGTTTTATGGCTCAAACCTGCCATTCACTCAGCTAACCACATCACTTGCCAGCATGGGGAAAAGGAAGGAGAACAATCCCCACAGTCTCTGCTGACCCACCTAGTGGGCCAGGGAGACAGGCCAGGGATCTTCGCCTCTGGTGGGACCCACAGTCCAAGTCAACTCCTCTTATATCCAGTAGGAGGGAGGGGAATGAGGGGAACCCAGGCCTTCCCTCTACTCTGGGTTTCAGCCCAGGGCCCTGTGAATCGCAGCTGTCTACAGTGTTACGTGTAACACCTGTGTGACAGCTACAACTCCCTGGGCTACTTCCCCATAGCCTCCTCCCAACATCTTCTTTATCCTCACTACAGGATAGGCATGTGAACAATTCCATGTGCCACTGCAAAGAGAAATTCTGGTAATGACTATATGAAGTTTTATTTGTAACACGCATAGGTTGGGTGTTTACTGCCAAGCAGAAGGGGAAAAGTTTTTAAACCTGTCCATCTAGGTGAATTTTTTCTTATCAATTCCCTCTGCATTTTCTAGTCTGCAATCTTTTTCTACTTCCATTTATGGTGAATGAGGGACTGTAGTTCTATGCTCTCGCTTCAGAAATAAACACATCAAAAAGCACTCATGTAGCACAGTGTAGAGCCGGTATTGTGGCAAGCAGGCATTGAGTTACAGTACTCACCCATGCCCAGCTGATGGAGCACTGTGCTTGATATTTACATTATCCTGAAGTGCGTTTTATAAGGCTGCCAGATATCCACCATCCATTTATTTTGGCACCCCAATGCACATAAGGTGGACAACAGGCCTGGGCCACATGCTTTTCGGCCGGGTTCTGTCATTTGGTTATTTTGAATATTATATTTAGATTATGATTTCTCTATCAAGGAAATCTACACACACGTAGCTTTCCAATAAACATGACTTTAATGTTTCTCTGTTGGAATTAGAAGCTGCTAGAATTCAATTGTATATTACTAAGTGAACTCTACTGTACAACTTCATATTATAACTTTTGTTTGGATTTTTAGTTGCACTGAACTTTTAATGGCAGGTGAGATGCCATTAGTGAGAGTATAATGCTTAGACAGAAGAATGAATTTTCCTATTAGCAACTAATTTTTTTTATTTTATAGCTAGACAATCTGAAGGCTTTAGTTCAACTGAAGAATCAAAATGGAATCGCTGACAGTAAACAGAAGACATGGATGCAATCCTGTAAGCAGCTGGGGAAGGAAAAGAAACGTTGCTGAAACAAATTGCTGACCGTAATGCTCTATTAAAGGAGCACAAGCCAAGTATGGGGTAGTTGAAGAAGGAAATGCTATACTAGAATGATTGTAAGGCTGCAAATCATTCCTGGAAGTCACGGTTTCTGTGACCTCTGTGAATTTTGCAGTGCTGGTGCAGCTGATCCCAGGATCTCAGCAGCTGGGGAAGCCCAGGAGCCAGCCGCGCTGGCCGTTGCTCAGTCAGCCCCAGGCACGGTCCCTGGAGCAGCAGTCTGGGACTCGTGGTGGTGGGGCCCTGAGCCACCTCTTCCCCCCCCGCACCAGCATTGCCCTGCTCTCTCTCCACTCCCAGCAGTCTTCAGGAGCATCCTCTCCCAGGCGGTAGGATTTAGTCCCAGGTATTTTTAGTAAAAGTCATGGAGGGGTCACGGGCCCTGACTTTTGTTTATTGCCCGTGACCTGTCCATGACTTTTACTAAAAATACCCACGACTAAAACATAGCCTTAATCATGATCCTGTTTCTAACCTTAATGCATTTATTTAGAACACATGTTTTCAAAACCTCCATTATTACATTTGATTCAGATGAGGGGCCAGATCCTCATAAATCAGTATAGTTTCTGAAGCTCTGCTATAGTTGACTGTGGTTGCACAAGCACACGCCTTATGTACTTAATTAACAAATGAATGATTGAGATCATTGCATTCTAAACACATCTTTCCAGAGTCTCCTTAAAGTTATTTGTACAGGTAACGACTCTTTCCCTTGGTCAGGTGCTGATGAGGTTGCCATCTACCTACATTCACTGACCCAGGACAACGAGCCAGAGTATGAGCCAGACGGACTCCCAGAGGTGGTCAGAAAAGGTAATTGTTACTTCTTTAGAGGAGAATGGTCCACATTGTGGGGAGGTAGGCGCGCACGCTATCTAAATAATCGTGTTGTCATAGGTGTGACTTGGAAGCATTGTAAAACGTGGACATCATTGGCCAAATCCAGCCCTCATATAGGTTGCAAGAGAGGGATTCTAGGCCCAGCCATTCCCATTATAAAACACCTTTTTCTTCTGGTTGATAGGAAGGGGGGAAATTTTTGCTTAAACATTTTTAACTAAATGTTTTTTCATTGAAATGTGCTGCATTGTCAAACCGAAATGTATTACGGAGATGTATTGATTCGACAAAGTTTTTGCTGAGCAGGGAGGGAGACCCCCAAATTGAAAGCCTGATGTTTTTTGATTCAATTTCATTTTATGAAAGCATTTGAAAGGCTTATGTTTTCATTCCAATCTAGAATAAAAACAAATTCTGAAACCTCGAAAGGGGTCAGAAACAAAATTGTCTCCTCTGGCCGGCTCTATGTAGAACAATAGGAGAGACATCGATTTCAGATGGAAATGATTTTCCAGTTAATGGTGTCCCTTTAAAGGAAAAAGAGAACATTTGCTTGGGGAAAACTCTTTTTGCCATTTTAGTAGAGTTGCTGTTACACAGATCCACACCCTTGCCTGAGTTCACCTATAAAATTCTAGGAACGCAAGATAGTCCTAATAAATCCCAAAATCTGTTATTCAGTGAGTAAATGCCATTTTACTTTCTTAAATTATTACCCGTTGTCATCTCCATCTTGAATTGAGCAAGATCAGATTGATTGGAACAATAAAGTAATTTAATCAACTGTGGTTAATGGCTGTTGTTTATTTTTCAGGCTTTGCTGATATTCCTACTGGGAAAACTAACCCTGTGTTTTGCGCAGAACAGCGCTAAACCTAAAGACCAGTGCCCGCCTTGCTGCTCAAAGCCAAAATTTGTCACCATATGGCCAACGTTTACAAAGGCAGGTCAGCTAATTTTGCCAAGATCTCTAAACCGACAGCTGGTGGCAGCAAATCACCAAAGGTAACTGATCGTCAAAATGTATCTGAATGTGCAGGGCCTGGGAAATCCACATAATGTATTTATCTCTCCAAGTGAGTTTGAAGATATGCCGTGTTATTCATGCCTCCTTTATATCTGCCATGAATATAGTGAAGACAAGGTCATCAATGTAAATAAAATGAATAAAGCTTGGCACATAACAAAGATCTGGGCATAATGGTAAACTTAAAATTGTTGGTATGATCAAATCTGTGATCTCATGCCAAGTGCTCATTAACTTGGTAAATGGGAATGAGGTCAATCTTCCCACTTTAATGCTCATCCCAAATATTTGATTATTTCTTGAAAGGCCTGGATGCCTAGAGCAGGGGTGTGCGAATGCATATATGGATTACACGCAAAAGCACTCAAAAATTCGTATATGGTGGAATTAAGGCTTGTTGGCCCAATCTCCTGCTCAGCCAGCCCCAGTTCTCTTAGACTCATAGACTTTAAGGTCAGAAGGGGCCATTCTGATCGTCTAGCCTGACCTCCTGCACAACGCAGGCCACAGAATGTCACCCACCCACTCCTGTAACAAACCCCTAACCTGTGTCTGAGTTACTGAAGTCCTCATATCGTGGTTTAAAGACCTCCAGGTGAGAGAATCCTCCAGCAAGTGACCCGTGCCCCATGCTGCAGAGGAAGGTGAAAACCTCCAGGGCCTCTGCCAATCTGCCCTGGAGGAAAAATCCTTCCCGACCCCAAATATGGCAATCAGTTAAACCCTGAGCATGTGGGCCAGACTCACCAGCCAGACACCCAGGAAAGAATTCTCTGTAGTAACTCAGATCCCACCCCATCTAACATCACATCACAGACCACTGGGCATATTTACCTGCTAATAATCAAAGATCAATTGCCAAATTAATTGCCAAAATTAGGCTATCCCATCATACCATCTCTTCCATAAACTTATCAAGCTTAGTCTTGAAGCCAGATATGTCTTTTGCCCCCGCTACTCCCCTTGGAAGGCTGTTCCAGAATTTCACTCCTCTAATGGTTAGAAACCTTCATCTAATTTCAACTCTAAACGTCCTAGTGTCCAGTTTATATCCATTTGTTCTTGTGTCCACATTGGTACGAAGCTTAAATAATTCCTCTCCCTCCCTGATATTTATCCTTCTGATATATTTATAAAGAGCAATCAGATCTCCCTCAGCCTTCTTTTGATTAGGCTAAACAAGCCAAGCTCTTTGAGTCTCCTTACATAAGACAGGTTTTCCATTTCTTGGATCATCCTAGTAGCCTTTCTCTGTACCTGTTCTAGTTTGAATTCATCCTTCTTAAACATGGGAGACCAGAACTGCACAAAATATTCCAGATGAGGTCTCACCAGTGCCTTGTATAACGGTACTAACCTCCTTATCTTTACTGGAAATATCTCACCTGATGCATCCTAAAACCGCATTAGCTTTTTCATGGCCATATCACATTGGCAGCTCATAGTCATCTTGTGATCAACCAATACTTCAAGGTCCTTCTCCTCCTCTGTTACTTCCAAATGATGCGTCCCCAATTTATAACCAAAATTCTTGTTCTTAATCCCTAAATGCATGACCTTGCACTTTTCACGGTTAAATTTCATCCTATTACTATTACTCCAGTTTACAGGGTCATCCAGATCTTCCTGTGTGATATCCAGATCTTCCTGTGTGATATCCTGGTCCTTCTCTGTGTTAGCAATACCTCCCAGCTTTATTAGCACATTCCCACTTTTGTTCCAAAGTCAGTAATAAAAAGATTAAATAAGATTGGTCCCAAACCGATCCCTGAGGAACTCCACTAGTAACCTCCTTCCAGCCTGACAGTTCACCTTTCAGTATGACCTGTTGTAGTCTCCCTTTAACCAGTTCCTTATCCACCTTCAATTTTCATCTTGATCCCCATCTTTTCCAATTTAACGAATAACTTCTCGTGGAACCGTATCAAGTGCCTTACTGAAATCGAGGTAAATTAGATCCACTGCGCTTCCTTTGTCTAAAAAAATCTGTTACCATCTCAAAGAAGGAGATCAGGTTGGTTCCACTCTGTCCCCACCCTGAAAATTTCAGCCCAAGCAATTAAAGTTTGTAAAGTTAGAAGCAGCAGAAAACAGGGTCTTCTTGTAATGGGAGGAGTCAGGTACCCTTAATAATAAATGGTCCTATTAGCTTTGCCAGTAATATATGTTGGTAACAATTCTGTTTTTGCTGGCACTAGAAGGATAAGCCCTGATGCTCACCTCTCACACAGGACCCACATCAGTGTAAATGGGATGAGAATTGGGGCCAATTACCTAGACTATCAGAAGCTTTGGCATTCAGGATTTCAATTGTCATGAAGCACACATATATAACTACTGAAGTTTTAGCTAACTGATGCTAAAATCATGTCAGAATTTGGTGGGGAGTGCAGAGACAAGGACGATTGTAATAGCAGTGGGGACTGGAATTTGAGAGAACCCCAAAGGTGTACACATTGTGACATTTTTCAAAAGTTTTACAAAGATAGTGTTGACCATCACAACAAACATATTGTGAAGGTTATTTTATATATTTAGAATGACATGACATTCTCCTGAATATTTCATAATACGTCTGACAGGATATCCTCTGCAGGCCAATGTAAATGCTTCAGGACTAAACAACTTTTTCAAGTGCTATCATATTTACAGAATAAACTATAGGACATTTACAAATTCATTATGAAATATCAGTAATTAAACTTAAATTACATATCTCAAAATACAGTTCTGCAGATTAGTGATTGAGCAAGAAGAGACTAGACAAGGAACTCCTGTGTACTACTCCTTAGCTTTGCCTAGACCTTGTTAAATTATGTGACTTGTGATTTGTAAAGCATGGATGATAATGCCCATTCTATCTTGAACATGGTGAGGAGTAGGTAGTTGCTGTAAAGCATTCTGCATAGCGCTGTTGTATTTTCAGAGTGATAACTATAAACATTGAAGATTCTTGCTTTTAGCGTGTGTCTGCTAATTCATATTATTCAGTCGCTTGGAATGGGTCTTTCACTTCCTGCTGGTAATTAACAAGGTTCTCCAATACCACTAAAGCATGAGAATTTTTTCTTTGTGTTGCAGGTAGATGATACTCAGCAGTGCCAAGCAGAAACAGCTATTGAACCCATGGAATCTAGTTCAAGATCTCCTCTTTGCATGAAGAAGCAAAACACACAAGCTGTTGCTGAGAACTTGATGGAGAATCTCAACACACACCAAGGCAGATGTTCCTTGAGCACACAAAAACTACCTGATCAAAATGAACAAGACAAAACTGTATGGTACAGTAAACCTGAGTAGTATAAGTAGTATACCATGAAACAAACCCTAACCGCACTCCTTGACCCCTTAAACTCTGCCCCTTGAACCAGTGATGAGCTGAAAATTTTTAACAACGGGTTCCCTCCTCCCTCCAAAATTTTAACAACGGGTTCTCCTTCCCTCCGTGGGGTCGCCCCATCCAACCCTCATGTTCCTTGACACCCACACACCGAGACCCCTGACCCATCCCCACCTTCCCTGTCCCCTGACTGCCCCTTGCCGCCCCACCCAACCCCTCCTCTCATTCTCAATGGCCCCCCAGAACCCCTACCCCATACAACTACCCCTTCTCTCTGTCCCTGAGTGCCCCCACCACCTCATCCAACCCTGCTCTTTCCTGACTGCTCCCGGGACCCTTGCCCCCATTCAATCCCCTGTTCCCTGCCCTCTGACTGCCCTGACCCCTATCCACCCCCACAACCCACCCTCCCTGCCCCCTTACCACACTGCCTGGGGACCGGGTCCACTCTGCCAGGACCACGACCGACTCCGGCCAGGCCGCCCGACTCGGCCGGGCCGCACCGGGCCCGACTCGCCGAGCCGCCGCTGCCCGACTCCGGCAGGGCCGCACCGGGCCCGACCGCCGAGCCGCCCGACCGGCAGGGCCGCACCGGGCCCGACTCGGCCGGGCCGGCACCGCCCGCCGCCGCCCGACTCCCGGCCGCACTGGGCCCGCCGCCGGGCGGCAGCCGCTGGGCCCGACTCGGCCGGGCGCTGGGCTGGAGGGAGCCGCGGTCTGGGACCGAGCTGCTGAGCCAGCCGCACCTCCTCCTCCGCGCCCCAGCTTACCTGCTGGCTGCCTCCATGCTGCTTGTTCAGGCTTCCCGCGAACATCTGATTCAAGGGAAGCAGGGGAGGGGAGGAGAAGGGGCGGAGCAGGAGAGGAGTGGGCGGGAACTTTTGTTAAATTTAGCAGCCCTTAACAAGCGGTTCTAAATGGCTGCTAAAATTTAACAACGGGTTTGTGCGAACCCATGCGAACCCGCTGCAGCTCACCCTGCCTTGAACCCCACTCACCTGTCACCAGAAGTCCCGCCCGGGGGTATTAATCCCAGGGTCAAGATGCCACATGACCGAAGCAAGGTGTGTCACGTGACCATCCTCTACCACTCAGGAAGGGTTTCAGCCGCTGGGGACCACCCCGAGAGGAGATTTGACCAATCAAGGCAAGTTCTGGGGTGGAGGACCCATCTGGATGTGGGTCATGTGACCCTCTAAGAACTCCTCCTACTTCCTCTACCAATCAGGATGGGGTTCACCCTGATAGGACCTCCTCAGAGGAGATCTGACCAATCAGAGTGAGTTCTGGGGTGGGGTGACCTGTTCGAAGTGGGTCGTGTGACCCTCTAAGAACTCCTCCCAACGCCTCTGCCAATCAGAGAGCAGCACCATTACCCCATAAGTCCCAGCTCCGGGCAGAGGAGGCCATCTCTGACCAAGGACACGTGTTTTAGAAATTGTGGAAAGGCTACTGAGAGGAAACATGGACTCCTTTACCACCCCCATGAGAACTTCGACTTTGTTTTGACCCCGAGCACCTTTGGAATTGTGTGGAGAAAGCGCCACTCGGTGACAGTTCCAAGGAGGACCCTTTGACTCAACGTTGATGGATACGTTGGAATCCGACCCCAAAACTTTGTTAGGCATCCCATTAGTGTGAAGGTTTCTCATTGTCCACCCCCCTCGAGGTGGACAATGAGACCCTTTGACTCAACCGTTGGGTTCTTACACTGTTTGTTTTCTGAAAATCTCTCAACAGCTTAACGATGCTGTGACAGTACCTCCTATACGGCTTTTGACAGTACCTCCCATAAGGCTTTATGGAAATAATGCTTAGAATGTGTTTTATGGAACTATGCTTAGAATGTGTTTTATGCTACATATGCCATGTAACACATCTCCGTAAAGGTTATGATCTAATGAATGTATTAATCCTATTCGTATGCATGTATCATTTTTGTATTCAAAGTTATGAATGTTGGCTGTGTACCGGCTTGATTTCTAAATAACCTTAGTAGAGCATTTGGTCAGTTCCTGGGGAAAGGAATGTTGAAATTAAGTACCTAATCAAGAAACACTGAAAGGACAATGGATCTTGGAATGCTCCAATCCACATAAGAAGTCTACTTGAGGAAGTTCAAGGTAGCATGTAAACAATGGATGCTCCCTGTAAAACCTGTGAGTCATGCATGGATATGTGGCTTGCCCAAGTGACTCCAAAACTCCATCTTGGAGCTGGACTTGGCACAGGAGTGAGGAGGGGGTCTCCACCCCCAAGAGAAAGTCTATTTAAACCCCTAGGAGAGCCCTCCATTTTGGCTTCAGCTGGCTAAAGAGACAGCCCCATCTCCCCCTCCCTGGGATACTTGAAAGAAATTGGAACAAAAGACAGTGACTGCAGGGGGTGTGAGTGATTGCTGGACCCAGGCTAAAAGGAGATTAGTCTGTAAAAGGGAGCATTGTGGAACTGGTGAGGATCTTATCTGTATTCAGTTTGATTAGATATAGATTTGCACATTTTCTTTTATTTTGCTTGGTGACTTACTTTGTTCTGTCTTTTACTACATGCATCCACTTAAATCCTACTTTCTGTCTTTAATAAAATCACTATTTACTTATTAATTAACTCAGAGTATGTATTATTACATGTTTGAGCAAACATCTGTTCCTTTGTATCTATCTGAGTTATAGAGGGCAAACAATTGATGAGTTTATCCTGTATGCTTTATACAGGGTAAAAGGGATTTATTTGGGTTTAGACCCCATTGGGAGTTGGGCATCTGAGTTTAAAGATAGGAACACTTCTGTTAGCTGCTTTCAGGTAAACCTGCAGCTTTGGGGCAAGTAATTCAGACCCTGGGTCTGTGTTGGAGCAGCCGGGAGTGTCTGGCTCAGCAAGACAGGGAGCTGGCAGGGAAAGCAGGGCTTGAAGTAGTTTGGGAACATCAGGTGGCAGCTCCCAGGAGGTTTCTGTGATCCAGCCTGTCACAGTGGCGTAGTCAGCAGAATCTGTGCACATCTGATTGCTTTGAGGTACTGGTAGTGATTTTAAGTGAGTTTTGAGTGTGGTCGGTGGCTGAAGAACAGACCAAGTGGTTACTGGTTTGTTATTTTCTATTTGCTTATTTTGGGTAAGGGAAGTAGGGACAGAAAAGGAAGCAAAATAAGTAAGAGACAAGCTCTGAAGATGCTAAAACTGCACAGGGTGCAAATTGCCCAGAAAGGCTGAACACTGGGCACTGTGAAAGTCTCTGTTAACGAAGAATCCCCTGAGCTGAGTGCATCCCACTTTCAGTGAACTGCAGAGGGATGTGGCCCAGAAGAAAAAAGCAGGAAAATGACTAGCAGTGAAGCAGCTAACAAACTAGAGTTGGCTAGACTGGAAGCAAAAGAGAAAGAAAATGAACATAAAAGACTAATGGAGAGGGAGGAGGCTGCCCACGAGAGAGCTATGGAGGCAGAGACAGCAAGGGTGGAGGCAGAAGCAGCTTCCCACAAGAGAGCTATGGAGGCAGAGACAGCAAGGATGGAGGTAGAAAGCCAGGAAGAGGCTGCCCACGAGAGAGCTATGCAGACCCAGAGAAAGGCCCAGAAGCATGAAATGGCTGTAACGGAGTCAAAGAGACAAAAACCTCCACCTGCTGGCTCCACTTCCCCAAAAATTCATAAATGGGAGCAACAGTGTCCACAGTATCAGGAATCAATCGATATCTCTGAATATTTCATCACCTTCAAGAGACTGGCACCCTGCATGCCATCCCTGAAGATCAAAAGATGACCACATTGATAGCAAAATGGACTGGTAGAGCTCTGGACATATTCAGTAAGATGCCTATTGATGATGCTTCAAACTACAGTAAATTTAAGGATCTGGTTTTGAAAGAGTTTCAGATTACACCTGAAACCTACAGGGTGAAATTCAGGAGTCTTAAGAGGGGATCTGGATTGAGTAATGTGGTTTATGCCAATGAAATGAGAGATTTGGTAGACAAGTGGGTGTGGGGGAAGGGCATTACAAGCTTCCAAGGGATGTGTGATCTGGTTACTCAGGAACACTTCCTGAATATGGGCAGGGAAGATGTAAAACAGTATTTGTGGGACAAAAAGGTAAATGCAGTGGGTGAATTAGCTGGGTATGCAGACTCTTATGAGCAAGCACAAGCTGCAATCAAACATAAACCACTGGGAGAGGGGTACAGGGTTGGGGGAAAGCAGAATCACTGTTTTACCCTGGGAAAAGGAGGCTGGGGAACCTCCCACCCCTGAACTCGTCCCAAATTTCCTGTGCAAGCAGAGGAGCCCAAGAGGTGCTAGGATTGTAAGTCAACTGAGCACCTGAGGACTAAGTGTCCCTTTCTGAGTAGAAACAAGCAACAAGTAACACATGAAGCTGTGGCTTCTCAGAGCCAGGCTGTGGCCTCTTTCCACACAGGATTTGTAAAGCTTGCTTCCACACAACCAAGCAATGAGCATATGCATGCTGTTAAAATGAATGGTGCAGTGCTTCTTGGACTGAGGGACACAGGTGCTGAGATTTCTGTGGTCAGGAGGACCTTATCCAGAAGAAGGATCTGTTGCCAGGTAAAATGGCAGAATTAGAGCTGTTAGCGGGTTACAAAGTCTTTGCACCTTTAGCTAAAGTACACATGCAAACTAAGGATTTGCAGGCTGAACCGACTGTTGCAACGGTGGCACACAATTTTGCACCGCTTCTATTGGGAAACGATTTCTTTAGTGTGGCAGAATCTGTCCCAGGGCTGGTTAGCAGTCGGGTCGGTGCGGGTGAAGTCACATGGACTGCTGGGGAATAGGAGGGTGTCTCATAGATTCCTCTGCAGCAGTAAAGAATGCAGCTTTGGGGGCAGGGATGGTTGTGGCCAGTTTCTGTAGTCCCGGGGCTCAAGGAAAGTTCCAGAGGGAGGGGCTGGATGAAGGCAGCTCCTGTCCCGTAATCATCTCCCCAGGGGAGGGGGAGGAACCACCTTGTAACAGGGGTTACCACAGCTGCTGACTGCCAGGAAATTGCAGGTCAGCAGAGGGCAGGGCCTGCCCTGGGGTGCATAGAGACGTGTGTCCCAAAGGTGGGAGTTGGGGTCCTGGTGACCACAGTGGTGGAAACAGACCCCAAGATCGCTGTAGCTGGAAGCAAACCCAACCTGAGTGAAAAGGGGGGAATTTTGCTGGCCAGTGAAAAGTCTGCCATAGCTGGTAGCTGTGAGCCCACAGTTGGACCAGGGTCACCTTCCCTTTCGGGGGACACAGGAGTGTCTGACCCAGAGGGGAGCCCAGAGAGGGAAGCCCAGATGGAAGGGGGGGCAGAGAGTCCGCCCACCTTTTGTGGGAAGGGACTTTCCCAGGAGGAGGGTGAAAAGTTTGCATTTAAAATGCCAGCCCCTTCTCCTATGGTTCATGTTGTAAGGGAAACCTGGGGGTCAGATCTCCTGAACGGGGGAGTCCATCCAGCTGGCCTGTTGGGAACAGAAAGTGGGGTGCCCAAGGGGTCCAGAGCCCCCCATTGAAAGGTGGTGTTCTTGCTGCACCTGTAAGAGATAAAACTCTCTCTCCAAGATGGGGGTGGTGGGGAATCTCTAGATGGGTGGCACTTCACAAGGGAGTGCGGTCCAGCCCAGAGACATTCCAGAGGGAGGGGCCGAGGGCAGGCATGGTGGCAGTGCACCCTCTCCTTGCCAAAGGCTCAACCACATGCCTGAATTAAAAGCCTTCTCCAAAGAGGCAGAGTGCCTACCAGAGGCTACACAGAGCTGGGAAAATGCAATAGACACTAAAGGAGTCAAACTGAGTGAACGAAGCCTGTCCACCGTAGATTTGCTGTTAACCTTGTGTCTTTTGCTAATTCACCTATGGGATAAAACAAAGGAATTCGTACTAGTGTTAAACCCTTTAAAGATGTGGGACATACCTGCTTTGTGGAAGAAACTGTTGTACATGCTAGGGATGGTGACAGGAGAGCCCCACAAGCAAGTTACTTTTCAGCCTACGCCTGTAAACAGTCTGGAAGCTTGGAACAGCAGCAAAAGCATAACAGCCCCATGCTGCTGTGTAGAAGGGGAAACTGAGGCACACTGCCTCATGGCATTGGTGGCTAATTGCCAAAACGCCTCCGCTGTAACAGATATCGCTGTCTGCATTCTGTTAACAATACTACACCCCAACCTGTTTTCTGGCATCTGAGGACCAGGACCCCCAAAACTGGCTAGGACCCTTAGGAATGACATCATATGGTTTAAAGGTACTTGAAAGGAGTGTGACCAAAAACAAACAGGGATTTTACATGTACTGCCTCCGCCATGGACAGTGTCCAAGTCTCTGGCAGTAAGCTCAGGGGGAGGGTGTGACGGTACCTCCCATAAGGCTCTATGGAAATATGCTTAGAATGTGTTTTCTGCTACATATGCCATGTAACATATCTCCATAAAGGTTATGATCTACTGAATGTATTAATCCTATTCGTATGCATGTATCATTTTTGTATTCAAAGTTATGAATGTTGGCTGTGTACCGGCTTGATTTCTAAATAACCTTAGTAGAGCATTTGGTCAGTTCCTGGGGAAATTAAGTACCTAATCAAGAAACACTGAAAGGACAATGGATCTTGGAATGCTCCAATCCACATAAGAAGTCTACTTGAGGAAGTTCAAGGTAGCATGTAAACAATGGATGCTCCCTGTAAAAACTGTGAGTCATGCATGGACATGTGAGTTGCCCAGGTGACTCCAAATCTCCATCTTGGAGCTGGACTCGCACAGGAGTGAGGAGTGGATCTCCACCCCAAAGAGAAAGTCTATTTAAACCCCTGGGAGAGCCCTCCATTTTGTCTTCAGCTGGCTAAAGAGAGAGCCTCCACCCCCACCCCAGGATACCCGAAAGAAATGGGAACAAAGGACAGTGACTGCAGGAGGTGTGAGTGATTGCTGGACCCAGGCTAAAAGGAGATTAGTCTGTCAAAGGAGCATTGTGGAACTGGTGGGGATCTTATCTGTATTCAGTTTGATTAGATATAGATTTGCGATTTTAAGCTGTATACAGGGTAAAATGGATTTATTTGGATTTAGACCCCATTGGGAGCTGGGCATCTGAGTGTTAAAGACAGGAACACTTCTGTTAGCTGCTTTCAGGTAAACCTGCAGCTTGGGGCAAGTAATTCAGACCCTGGGTCTGTGTTGGAGCAGACGGGAGTGTCTGGCTCAGCAAGACAGGGTGCTGGGGTCCTGAGCTGGCAGGGAAAGCAGGGGTAGCAGTAGTCTGGGCACATCAGGTGGCAGCTCCCAGGGGGTTTCTGTGATCCCACCTGTCACAGATGCCTTCTAGAGGCCTTTGAGAACGTACACGCCGGTAGCCCTGTGGGAGTAAGTCTATCATGCATCAGCTGTTTTTGCTCATGTCTGAGACACCGATCTCAAGAGGGAAATCTGGAAAAGGACAAAATGGACTTCCTTATGGTAGGGTCACCCCACTAAAGCTCCCAACTTCCGGGGTGTAATATAGTTATTTAACAGAGCCATCTGTGGAGACATAGAATCATAGAACTTAAGATCAGAAGGGACCATTATGATCATCTAGTCTGACCTCCCAAAAATGCAGGCCACAAAAGCTGACCCACCCACTCTTGAAATAATTCTCTCCTTGACTCAACTCTTGCAGTCCCCAAATCCTGGTTTAAAGACTTCAAGTAGCAGGTAATCCTCCAGCAAGCGACCCTGCCCCATGCTGCGGAGGAAGGTGAAACCTCCAGGGCCACTGCCAATCTACCCTGGAGGAAAATTCCTTCCCAACCCCAAATATGGCGATCAGCTGAACCCCGAGCATGCGGGCAAGACTCTCCAGCCTGACACTCGGGAAAAAGACTTTCAATATCCCAACATTGACCCACAGTACTAATTACCAGTGGCGGCACGTTATTGACCTATTGACTAAATAGAGTTATCCTATCAAACCATTCCCTCCATAAACTTATCAAGCTTAAACTTAAAGCCAGAGAGGTCCTTCGCCCCACTGTTTCCTCGGTAGGCTGTTCCAGAATTTCACTCCCTGATGGTTAGAAACCTTCGTCTAATTTCAAGCCTAAACTTCCCGACTGCCAATTTATATCCATGTCATGTACCATGTTTTACTCACACAAGTATGGAGCGGGGGACACATTCGTATTGACACATTTAAATAAGTTTTATTAATCGCCTGCTTTAACACAACCTTGTGGCGCCGCCTGTAAAAATGGATGCCATGACCCCTACCATAAGGGAGTCTGAGCTGGTTCCTGTTGTCAGTAGCTACTGGTGTGATGCTCCCTGCAATGGACACAGCTCAGTCAGTGGTGGGGCTTTCCACTGCACCCTAGGCTGGACAAAGATGTGCTCTCCGGTACGTATTCTTATACACAGGTGCAGAACAGATTACTCATCACTCCTGACGATTGAGGTGCAGCCCTTTGCGATTACTGCCTTTCTCCTGGCACAGGTCGTTTCGAACAAATCTGTCCATCATACAGTCTGTCCATCATATTATCCTTTCCTATTGTCTATTCATCATATTTTGCTTTTATACTGTCATTAGGCTGGGTCTGCCTGTTCCTTGTTATCTGTGTGGGATGTGTTCGTACCCAGCTGTTCTGGTGCTGTTTTGGCATACGTTCCTAAGAACATAAGAACGGCCGTACCGGGTCAGACCAAAGGTCCATCTAGCCCAGTATCTGTCTACCAACAGTGGCCAATGCCAGGTGCCCCAGAGGGAGTGAACCTAACAGGCAATGATCAAGTGATCTCTCTCCTGCCATCCATCTCCATCCTCTGACGAACAGAGGCTAGGGACACCATTCCTTACTCCATCCTGGCTAATAGCCATTACTGGACTTAACCTCCATGAATTCATCCAGTTCTCTTTTAAACGCTGTTATAGTCTTAGCCTTCACAACCTCCCCAAGTAAGGAGTTCCACAAGTTGACTGTGCGCTGCATGAAGAAGAACTTCCTTTTATTTGTTTTAAACCTGCTGCCTATTAATTTCATTTGGTGACCCCCTAGTTCTTGTATTATGGGACTAAGTAAATAACTTTTCCACTTTCTCAACATCACTCATGATTTTATATACCTCTATCATATCCCACCTTAGTCTCCTCTTTTCCAAGCTGAAGAGTCCTAGCCTCTTTAATCTCTCCTCCTATGGGACCCTCTCCAAACCCCTGATCATTTTAGTTGCCCTTTCTGAACCTTTCTAGTGCTAGAATATCTTTTTGAGGTGAGGAGACCACATCTGTACACAGCAGCTGAAACCCTTCCTCTTCTAGCAGCCCTCTTTTGCCAATTTCTGTGAGCAGGGCCTGCCTCTGGCTCACAGCCTAAATTTGCTTAGCAACATCTTGACCCTTACTTCAGATCAGGCCTCAGGCCTCATCTCACTACAATTCATTCTTCCATTTTGTCCTTTTCCAGATTTTCCTCTTGAGATCTGTGTCTCAGGCATGAGCAAAAACAGCTGAGGCACGATATATTTTTTCCCACAGGGCTACCGATGTGTAAGTTCTCAGAGGCCTCTAGAAAGGCATCGTCAAGCTGTTGAGAGATTTTCAGTAAAGAAACAGTGTAAGCACCCTACTGCTTGTTGTTAATTTATGCAATCCCTGGTTCTTCTTCGAGTGATTGCTCATATCCATTCCATGTAGGTGTGCGCGCGCACGCTCGTCGGAAGACTTTACACTAGCAACTCAGTGGGTCGGCTGGGCGCCTCTGGAGTGGCGCCACCATGGCACCGGATATATACACCAGCCGACCCACCCACTCCTCAGTTCCTTCTACCGCCCGTGTCGGTCGTTGGAACAGTGGAGCGCGGCTTAGCTGACCTCCACTTCCCTAGCTACTCATAGTTTCTCTCTAATTATAGTTCAGATTTCTATAGTTGTATAGTTAGAGTATTTAATTCAGAGGGGTTCGGGATTATCCCTTCCCACACCCGGTGCCGGGTACGATGCCCAGTCCACAGGGTTTTACAATGCTCGGCCGCCACAAGCCGATGCCGACAAGAGATCCTCTCCTAAGTACCTTGAGGAATCTCACCTAACAGATAAGTGCCGCTTTGTAAGGCCTTTAATCCGAGAACAAAAGGGGAGCGGACTTTCGCCTCAAGCAGCTCCTGAGGGAGGCAGCTTTGCCCTCCGCCTCGGCACCGAGCGCTGGTTAGTCTTCGCGAGCGCCCTCGCACCGATCGCCGGTACCGCCGAGGCCTTCGGCACCGCCGCCGCTGGCTCCGACGCCCACTCGCATGGATCCTCTCCTGGAGTATGAAGAGGCACAAGATTCTTGCTGCGCCCGAGCCGCTTGCCCGCAGCCCGAGTGCTATGCTAAGTCGGATCGCCCGCACCGGCGTTCGCCGCGCACCGACAATATCCACACCGCTAACTCCGCCATGCAAGAGCCGCCGAGTCCGTGCTGGAAAGCTCCCGCACGAACCGTGGTCGAGCTCGCTATTGCTGCGCCAGAGCCGCTTGCCCGCAGCCCGAGCGCCTCCTGTTGCACTGCCCGCACCTAT
Source organism: Mauremys reevesii (assembly GCF_016161935.1). Taxonomy (NCBI): domain Eukaryota; kingdom Metazoa; phylum Chordata; order Testudines; family Geoemydidae; genus Mauremys; species Mauremys reevesii. The sequence goes on from NW_024100753.1 coordinate 40,500, forward strand.
ACCTGCTGCGGCACCGACGGTATCGCACCGCTCACCCGCCATGCAAGAGCTGTCGAGTCTGGTACCGCCGTGCGGGTTATATTGTCGATCGCAAGCCTGCCTTGCTCAGACCACCCCGCGCCGGCACCTCAGAGCAGCAGCGCTCACGATCGCGTCCCGCAGATGTTCTCGGTCCCGCCGCCAAGCCAGGTGCCGCACTGCTCACGGTCCTGGCACCGCTTCTCCATTTCAGTACTGGTCGCACTCGTGGCACCGATCAGCGCCCCGCTCACGACCTGGCACACTCGGTGCCGATCCAGCTCCTGGCACCGCTCCAGGCTCTGGACTCCGTAGCCACTCCCGGCATCCAGCCTCGAGATTTCGGTCGACCTCCTGGCACCGCCTCCGGTCGCAGGTCCCATTTTCGCCTCCCGATACCAGTATGCCTCCCGGCACCGATCCCCGGTACCGCTGAGACGACATCAGCTAGAGAGGTAGACTATGCCCAGGGCTTTTAGCTCCTCCATGGCCATCCATTCGGGTGTGCACACCAGAGTCTCCCACATGCCCCAGGGCCAGGACCCTAACCCCCATCAGTGGCTATCCTGTATGTCTCGGGCGTGCTGTCAGGCCAAGGGCCTACCTGTGATCCGATCTCGCTCTGTTCTGTCAGAGCACTGGGTGCCAGAGGCGATGGTTGGCCGTCCCCCTCCGACCGGTATGGAGGAAGCCCAGTTCAGCCACCGGATTCCCACATCCCACCGGATCAGGAGGTCGTCCAGGAGCGTGAGCCCACACAGGACCCACTTGTCCCTGGCCTTTCTTCTTCCTCCTCCCCACATGAGGCGCTGGCAGGAGCGCACTCCTTCGGCCTCCCCTAATCGGCTTGGGGGCCCATCAGGACCTCCCGAGACGAGTGGTGTTCACTATGAATCTCCAAGTGGTCACTATCCCGCCTGGGCTCGGGAGTCGAATGCGTGTGCATGGTATCCTCCCGGGGGGACGGGTACCTATAGGTACGTCCTTCCCCTGCTCCCTGGCCACTTCGTCCAACAATACCATGCAACGCCATGGCCGACAGGTACCCGCCCCTACATTCCAGGCGGCTAGGCAAATGGACTCCTGGGCCATAAGATGTACTCGGCAGGCGCCCTACAACTTCGCCTTGCAAACCAGCAAGCCCTGCTCAGCCGTTATGGGCGGCGCTGGGAGACTTTACAGAGTCGGTTTCTCTGAACTTCTGTCAGGGGTTTGATGCCCTCCTGGAAAAATGGAACGAAAGTGGTGAGAGCTTCCTCCAGGCCTTGTTGGATGTAGCTGACTCGCAGCCACGACTCTGGCCTCGGTGTGGCCACGAGGCACATTTCATGGCTCCAGTTATCGAGCCTCCTCGCAGCTGCTGCACACTATACAGGACTTGTCCTTCAATGACAAAGGCCTGTTCTCACAGCTGACCCTAGGCTGCAAGGCCAAAGGACAGCAAGGTCACTATGCACTCCTCTCGGCATATGCATACCGATGTCTCACCGCCGACCTTTCCGCCCAGCCTCACTGCCCTTACCCTGCGCCTAGACAAAGACAGGGCTTTGCCAGCAGGCGCCGCTGAGGCAATCGTAGGCGTTGGTCGGGACCCCAAAGGCCAAAATCAGGGTCCTCCTAACCACCAATCGGGCAAAAGCCTATCCTCCTCATCCATCTTAGGCACTCCTCTCACAACCAATTCCTTTTGCAAGACGTGCGGACGCCCTCACCATCGGAGCTATAGAGGAGGTCCTAAGGACGAATGGGGCAAAGGGTTCTAGTCCTCCGATTCCTGATCCCCAAGGCCAAGGGAGGTCTCAGACCTACCCTAGACCTGCGGGAGCTCACCAAGTTCATGATAGACCTGGAGTTCCGCATGGTGTCCATGGGACCGCTATCTCATCCTTGCATCCCGGAGACGGGTATTCCGCCTCGATATAACGGGTGCATATTTTCACGCCGCCACTTATCCTCCACACAGAAGGTACCTCCGGTTTGTGGCCAACCGTCATTTCCAGTTTACGGTCCTCCCGGCTGGCCTCTATACAGCCCATGTGTATCCACAGTGTCTGGCTGTAGTCGCCACCTCTCCGCCACCGCCGGATACACGCTCTCTATATCTAGACGATTGGCTCATTCCAGGGACCACCGGGCCCAAGTTACCACTCATGTGGGTGTCGACAAGGTCCTATTCCCATGCTCAGGCCTGATGATCCATAAAGAGGAATCCACCTGATTCCCACACAGGAATAGACTTAACTGGGGCCACCCTGTCTCCAGTATCGCACAGCCTGCTTACCTACGCCTTGGTTTCACGCGATGGTAACCATTGTACAAGGTCTATGGACCTTCCTGACAACTGTGGCTTGAACTTGCCTAGGTTTCCTGGGTCACATGGCTGCCTGCACGCTCAGAACCAAACATGCCAGGCTGCGCCCGCACACTTTAATCGTGACTCACCTCAGTGTACCACCCGCCAAAGGTGACATGGTCATGGTCGCCTCGATCCCCGAGCGCCCTAGGCTCCTCGACTGGGGTCGACGCCTCCCTGATGTGTGCAGGGATGCTGTTCCATCCACCTCACCCTCGGTGTCCTCATGATGGACGCCCATCTCTCGGCTGGGGTACTTACTTGGGTCAGTTTCACACTTAAGGCCTTCGATTGGCTCACCAGCTGGCCTTGCACATCAATGTCCGGGAGTTGAGAGCAGTCTGCCTTGTGTAACAGACGCTTCAGCAGCACCTGCAAGGCTGTTGTGTCTCGGTGTTCACAAACAACACAACGGACACGCTGCTGCATAAACAAGCACGGAGGAGCACGGTCCTCCTCTTTGCAGGAGCTATCCAGCCCGGGACTCCTGCACAGCCCAATTGATGGACCTGGTACCGCCCTTTCTCCCAGTGGTCCGAGCACTCTGGCTGATCGCCTCAGCAGATCCTTCCTGTCTCTCAAGTGGTTGATTCCTCCGATCTTATCCATTCCGCTTCCGAAGTGGGGTTTTCCCGCATAGTCCTCTTCGCCTTGGCGAACGGAACAAGAGGGAAGTTCTGCTCATTCCAAGGCCTCCCCGGCTCGATCTTGGCTGCTTTTCTGATGCCGTGGGCGAGCCCTCTGCTGTACGCTTTCCCACCGTGCCCGCTGGTTCACAGGGTCCTGCTAAAACTCTGCAGGGACAGAGCGCACGCTATCGTGATCGCTCCGGCGTGGCCTAGGCAGCACTGGTACACCATGTTACTAGACTTGTCGATAGCCAACCCTATTCCCCTGCCTCTTTGCCCAGAGCTCATAACGCAGGATCACGGCAAACTTCACCACCCAGACTAGCAATCCCTGCATATCACAGCATGACTGCTGCAGGTCTAAACCGATCGGAGTCACATTGCTCTGCCTCGGTTCTACAGGATTCTCCTGGGTGGTAGGAAGCCTTCCACTTGGTTAACGTATCTGGCCAACTGGAAGTGTTTCTCTTGCTGCTACGAAACACAATGTTTCTCCCACCGAGGTTCCGATACATTTCATCTTGGATTACCTCTGATCTTTCAAACATCAGCGCCTGGCGCGATTCATCATTAAGGGCCTCAAGGGCTTGGGGCATTTATACCCCCAGTTTTGCCGCCCCGCCAAACCTGGGTCTTCAACCTGGTTATAAGCAGTCTTATGCCTGCCCCATTCGAGCCACTGACAACATGCTCGCTGAGATACCTGTCCTGAGAGAGAGTTTTTTCCTTGTAGCCTTTGCATCGGCCAGACAAGTCTCCAAGCTTCAGGCTCTCACAGTGGACCCACGGTGCACTATGTTTCGCAAGGACAAGGTGCGGTTGTGACCACGTCCGGCCTTCCTCCCTAAGGTGCTGTTGACCTTTCCTATCATCCAGGATATCTTCCTTCCGGTCTTCTTTCCGGCCACATTCATCGCGAAGGGAGCACATTTGCCCTCCCTAGACGCCGTAGGGCGCTCGCTTTTTATGTCAAGCGGACAAGCCCTTTCGTACGCCCCAACTCTTCGTTGTCTTGGCAGACCGGATGAAGGGCCTACCTGTCTCCTCCCAGAGGTTTTCATCTTGGATGACGTCATGCATTTGCACCTCCTGTGACTTGGCCCATGTTCCATCGAGCCACCTTACTGCTCGTTTGGAAAGGGCTCAGGCTTCTTCTGCTGCCTTCCTGACTCACATACCCTTCCAGGGGCTATGTTGTGCTACTACCTGGTCCTCGAACCGGACCTTTGCCTCTTTGGTCTAACTGTCCAGAGATCATGCAGCCTTTGGCTCAGCAGTTTGCATTCTGCAACATCTCACTCCGACCCCACCGCCTACGTAAGGCTTGGGAATCACCTACATGGAATGGATATGAGCAATCACTCAAAGAAGAAAAGACGGTTCCTCACCGGTGTACCTGTTGTTCTTCGAGATGTGTTGGTCATATCCATTCCACACCCACCCTCCTTCCCACTGTTGGAGTGGGCAAGAAGGAACTGAGGAGTGGGTGGGTCGGCTGGTGTATATATCCGGCGCCATGGTGGCGCCACTCCAGGGGGCGCCCAGCCGACCCACTGAGTTGCTAGGGTAAAAGTCTTCTGACGAACATGCACGCGGCACGCACACACCTACATGGAATGGATATGAGCAACACATCTCGAAGAACAACAGTTACAATGGTGAGTAACCGTCTTTTCCTAGCCCCATTACAGCCCATCCTTGACCGTCGCTTCTTAATCATTCATTTAACCGAGCGACGTCTTTTCCATTCTCCTTGTCTGCCGGTGACTCCCCCAAGCCATGATCGCCTTCCACCTCGAGGGGGGTGGACAATGAGAGGCCTTCACACTAATTGGGATGCCTAACAAAGTTTTCGGGGTCGGATTCCAACGTATCCATCAACGTTGAGTCAAAGGGTCCTCCTTGGAACTGTCACCGAGGTAGCGCTTTCTCCACACAATTCCAAAGGTGCTCGGAGCTAAAACAAAGTCCAAAGTTCTCAAAGGGATGGTAAAGGAGTCCATGTTTCCTCTCAGCAGCCTTTCCACAACTTCTAAAACACGTGTCCTTGGTCAGAGATGGCCTCCTCTGCCCAAAGCTGGGACTTATGGGGCAATGATGCTGCTCTCTGATTGGCAGAGAGCGTTGGGAGGAGTTCTTAGAGGGGTCACACAACCCACTTCCGAACAGGTCACCCCGCCCCAGCACTCACTCTGATTGGTCAAATCTCCTCTCAGGGTGGTCCTATCGGGGTGAACCCCATCCTGATTGGTAGAGGGAAGTAGGTGGAGTTCTTAGAGGGGTCACACAACCCACTTCCAGATGGCTCACTCCACCCCAGAACTTGCCTTGATTGGTCTAATCTCCTCTTGGGGTGGTCCCCAGCAGCTGAAACCCTTCCTGATTGGTAGAGGATGGTGGGAGAAGTTCTTAGAGGGGTCACACGACCCACTTACGGACGGCTCACCCTACCCCACAACTCACCCTGATTGGTCAAATCTCCTCTCAGGGCACTGTTAATGGGACAAAACCCATCTTGATGGGTAGAGGGCAGTGGAAGGAATTCTTAGAGGGGTATGAAAACTATATGCTCACTATTTTTTGTCAAAATAATTTGTATAATACTTTCAACACGAAATCATTTTTACACATCTTGTTGTTAAACATTTACTGATAACTATGTCAGTAAAGCTGTGTTGAATGAATGGACAGATCCATTTTTATTTCTCAACATGTTGTTAATATAGGTGATTGTTGTACAATGTTCTGTAAATAATTGTGAAGAAACTTGTTTGAAATAAAATTGAATAGAAATTCAGTTAAGTACCAAACCACACATTACATTAGCAGTATTCCTTCTGTATATCAATGTTTCATTAAATTTCCAAAGCACATTTTTGAGACTATTTATTACTAGAAATTCACCTTGATCGATCAGTCCTTCAGCCGCTGCCTCATTTGTGCCGATCACAACACGCCTTCCATTCTTCTCGTATCATGGCCTTCCTTCCCATGTGCGGCCATGTCTTTTCATGATAACATCTTCCCATCTCTTTGGAGTTTGGCCGAGTGCAGCTGCAGTCCATCGATTGTCAGTGAGCCTCACTATATGCCAGGCCTATCGCATTCTACTATGCATGCTCTCAACAACAATGCCCAGCACTCCACTCTGCTGTCTGATCTCTTCATTGGGGACTTTGTGGTGGATTGAAATTCCCAGAATTCTTCTTTCCATCACCCTCTCCAGACAGTTCCTGCTCCTCTGTCAGCACCCATGTTTCGCTACCGTGCAACATTGCAGTACAGTAATTCCTCGCTTAACATTGTAGTTACATTCCTGAAAAATATGACTTGAAGTGAAACGTTGTTAAGCAAATCCAATTTCCCCAGAAGAATTAATATAAATGGGTGGGGTTAGGTTCCAGGGAATTTTTTTTCACCAGACAAGAAACTAGATAGATAGATAGATAGATAGATACACACACACATACACACACCCAAATCCTCATCCCCAGCCAGAGCCCTCAGCCCCCCACGCCCTAATTCTCATCCCCAGCCAGAGCCCTCATCCCCCCGCACCCTAATCCTCAGCCCCAGCCCTCATCCCCCCGCACCCTAATCCTCAGCCCCAGCCCTGAGCCCCCTCCTGCATCATGAATCCTCATCCTCAGCCCCACAGCCCTCACCCCTGCACTCCCTCCTATCCCCAAACTCCCTCCCAGAGGGGGCACCCCCTCCCCCTTCCTACGTCCCCACCCCCAGCCTGCACCAAAACTGCATCCCAAAGCCTGCACCCCTCCCCCCTCCTGCACACCCACTCCCTGCCCCAGCCCAGAGCCTGCACCCAGCACCCAAACTCCATCCCAAAGCCTGCACCCTGCACCCCTTCTGTACCCTAATCCCCAGCCCTGGATCTGCACTCACACCTCCCCCCAAACCTCCTCCCAAAGCCTTAGGCAGGTGGGAGGCAGAGTTTGGGGGGGCAGAGTTGGGCGGCGGGTTCTGGGCACCACCAAAATTTCTACAAACTTGCCACCCATGCTCTCAGCTTATGCTGATGGAGGATATGTCTGTTGTCTCAGAAGTTGTTCTGGATTCAGCTGAAACCCAGAAAGATGCTCAGGAAGATGTTTCTCTAGAGCAACCCCTAGCTGAAAAGGGAAAGGACAACATTTCTGGGGGAAATGAATTGTTGCCTAAAATTGCTCCTGAAGGACTAAAACCTCATGTAGCTTTTGCAAGCAGTTTGCTGCAACTGAAGGGTGTGGAAGTGAGTTGACTGAGTTAGCTCAGAATGAATCATTGCCTGTAGCAAGCAAGAGTGTAGGTGCTGAGAAATTTGGTTCAGTTTCTAGCCACGGCCACCCAGAGTGGGGCAAGTGGGGCACTTGCCCCAGGCCCCGGGCCCTGCAGGGGCCCCGCGAGCTGCTCTGGGTTTTTGGCAGTGGGCCCTTTACTCACTCCGGGTCTTCGGCAGCGGGTCCTTCAGTGACGCGGGAGACTCGGAGCAAGTGAAGAACCTGCTGCTGAAGTGCTGCCAAAGCCTCGGAGCGCCAGCCGGTGAGTACGAGCGCCACAAGCGGCGGGGGCCAAAAAAAAAAAAGAAAAAGAAAAAAGCCGCGATCGGCTGTACTTAGGCTGCTCTACTGCCACCACTTCATTCTTCGTCTGCATTTGGCGGCAGGTCCTTCCCTCCGAGAGAGACCCGCTGCTGAATTGCCGCCAAAGACCCGGCCCTGCCCCAGGCTCCCTGAATCCTCTGGGCGGCCCTGTTTCTAGCTGTCACAGTTCCTCAACTGTGTATAAATCCACTGACTTTGTTTGAGAAAGATCCAGGGTGGAAGCCATCCCTATTAAAACCCACACCGCCTCTGTCACTGCTAAGCAGTTCTTTACATGCACCTGGGATGGCCGCTGCTCTTTGGTGAATCGGGCCAGCCCCAGTGTGTGTCAGGGAGAAATCCTGAATGAAAAAAATGGGAAACCCTGGCGAAAATGGTTTCATTCTTCACAGCTCAAAGTATGGAAGGATAAACCACCTGACCCTGTCTTCTCCATCCTGTTGGCCACCCATCTTGGCCAGCAAGAAGGAACGGCTTTGGGCCATTGGAAAATAAGCATCAAGTGGGCTGGTCAGTGCCTACCCTGATGTTAAGACAGGAAAAGGCCAGAAAAATCCTTGACTTATTATGCCCACCCTCACGTAGGTCACCGCTTCATGATCACTCTGTAATATTGATCCCAGATTCTCCCAATATATACGGGGGGAGTGTGGGAAGTTTTTCTCTCTTCTCTGCCCCCTCACAGGGCCCGTCCATGAGCCATGACATCCCACTGGTGTGCCAGCACCCTGCTGTTCATAAGTGTCTGGAGTCTGATGCTGTCCAGGCTCTATGCTGTACCTGTGACCCCTCTGAGCCTCTGGAGGTGCTTGCCAGCTGGAGCCCAGGAAGCTAAATTGCTGTGCCACATGCATGGATTCTGTGGGAATGGGAGCAACCCCCTGGCCCTGCAGCGTCACTATCAGTTCAAAGGAGACAAACACACTCAGTGACAGCCTCCTGGGTGGTGAAAGGTGCAGGGTAGCCCTTGATTCATCTGCTGTTTGGGGAACAACCATGCCCCTACGTGTCATCATTGCCATTGGAACTCAGACACCTCCGTTACCTGGAGAGGAACTGCAGCTGTCTCTGATCACACCAGCAGGCAAGAATATCACATGGTTCCTCGTAAACTGCTGAACTGGATTTTAGCTGCACATGACTTGATTCAGCAAGGTCCCCAGACTGACAGTTCCATTAAAGGACACACATTGTGACAAGCTCATGCCAGCAATTTGGTGTAAATTTATAGGCACATTGCCATTTCAGAGAGATTTCATGAGCCTGGTTTGTACAGAGTGGATTTGGGCCAACAACAAAAACAGCTTTAAATTCCAACCTCTGATCACAAACTGTGCTCCTTCTGACATTTAAGAGCCCCAGTTTCAGGACCCCAGGTGTTAAAATTGGATCAACAAGAACATTTGGTTCTTCCACCTCAGACTTCTCTGAAGGAGGGTCAAATCCACTTAAAGGGCATGAATAGCTCTCACATTGCACCTGCATGTGCTCTCCTGATTGAAACTAGCCATAAGGATTGGGATGAATGGGTAACCTGGGAATATTCTCACTCTTCCTTCAATGTTATCCACGCAGAAGGGTCTGTTATTGTCTATGTTGGCAAAGCAGGTATGTGTGTAAGGACAAGATGTAATATTGTGTTGATTAATGGGCACTGGGTCCAACCCATGGGGCCTTATGCTAATCGCTGTTTCTATAATATAACCATCATTGTTGGTTGTGATATTACATTTACTGTGCCTATATGGACTGTACAACAGTTAAATGCCTATCCTGAGCTCTACAAGGAGGTTTCTCCCATTTCACTGGGAATGGGTCTCATTGCCATTAAGGTAAAAACACAGGCCATCACTCTTGGTGGGAGACTTTGCTTGGGTGGAGCCCCAGTGCAACAGGTCTTTTAAATCTCATGCTTCACCCCATTTGGTGATCACTGGTTTCCAAATTATACTAGCAATTGGTCTGATTCTGCTGGTTTGTTGGATACAACGACTGATGCAGCAGCTGCAATGGATGGAAGATCAGACCCGTACCACGGCGTTAAGGATGCGATGGGGATACTCACTCAGTGCAAGTACCCCATCAACGGGGACTTGATACCAGCCAGCTCTGTGTTTTGGGGAACCAGGGCACAGTATCTAGCCTGTCTGACTCATGAAAGACACTCCTCCAGTCTCTGTTTGAGCCAAAACCAATCAGAGAAAAGGCTTGCAGAGAACAATGAAGGGCATTGGGAGACACACCTAGACCCTCCTAACAAGGGTGACAAGATTAAGACATCTCTATTTGCATACAGAATGAAGAACAGAGACAACTCCTCTAGCCTCATCTGCATGAAAGATGGGACAGGGATTAGCATAACGAATGAGGAACAGAGAACCTCACTAAACTTTGAGACCAGAAAACAGGGACACAGTGCATCATGGGAATCCCTGCTCCAGGTGCTAATGAACCTACGGCTGTACACACTCAGCTTAGCAATTATCAGACCAATTCTAGTAATAAATCTTCAATTGATATCCCAAAATACTGAAGGAGCCTAGTTGCATTGTGAGCTCCCTGGAAGAAAACACTACCCATAGCCAAGAGTGATCAGTTCCTATTGTCTAGCTTAAAAAAACCCTTGAGGCATCAGTTTACCCACAAAGAAATCTAGTGTTCTCCCTTGAACTACTGTATTTTCTCTACAAAAACCCCTACCTGTGCCCAAGTCAGTGTTCTGATGTATAGACCCAAACTCTGCATCAGTTCCACTTGGACACCATCTCCTGACTGATCATGTTGAGGGCTCTGCCAGTCTCCAGCACTCAGGACCCAGAGCTACCACCATCACCTGGGAACCCCGACCAGTTCAAGCCTCATGGAGTGGGTGAGATTTCTCTCTCTCTCTGTTTTCTTTTCTACCACAGGTATTAACCTTTAAAATGTAACTGTTATATTTATTTAGCCCTCCTTGTGCAGTTATCACTATTATTCAATAAATTACTTTTATGGTTCAGCTGGTTGCTCTCTCTCTCTGAATTTTACTCTTTGTGTTTTCAGCTTCCCAATTAATTCTGCAGCAACGCTTCCTTTACCTAAGCTAAAGATCCCTGTAGCGCCCAAAATACTGTGGGCTTTGCTCATTAAGTGGGTTACTACCAGTACAATTGTAACGTGAAAGTGGGATAGGACGATTAAACTTGGGGCACATAAGGGAGAGGGGCAGCTGAAAGTGCTGCTCAACTCAGCCCATTGAGTACAGAGACACATGAGGGGATCAGCTGGAGGGTGCTGATTGACCCGGTCCACTCAGACTTAGGGGTGGGGTGTGTGTGTGTGTTCATCTAATTCTAGGCTGGAGGAACCCAGCCCTGGGGAACCTAGGTCCTGCAGGGTAGCTCCATTGGGAGGGGCCTTGCAGAAGGGAAAAGTAGAGCTCCATATGAACACACAAATGACATAAGCAGCATATTAACAGATTTACAGCACCCTCCTTCCCACCCAGAAGAGTGACTAATAAATGGGCATAGCCCAAAGTAACGGGCACATCTGGTAATATGACCATCTTGGATAATAGCCATTGATGGACCCATCCTCCATGACCTTATCTCATTCTTTTTGAACGCCTTTATAGTTTTGGACTTCAACACCCTTGCCAATGAGTTCCATAAAGTGACTGTTCACTGTGTGAAGAAGCATTTCACATTTGTTTTAAACCAGCTGCCTATTAATTTCATTATGTGACCCTGGTTCTTGTGTTACATGAAGGAAGCAATAACTCTTCCTTATTCACTTTCTCCACTTATCATGATTTCTCAACATTTGCCATGACAACTACAGCCCACCTAGTAACTTAGTTCATTCATGCCCAACAGTACACATATCTAGCTCTCAACTGAATTAAATGCATTTACCAAACCTCATCCTATGCTGCGTTTTGAAGCGCCACTATTCAAAGGGAACACTGGGCTGCCCTGTTGTGTACACCACTGCAGCAGTTAATGCTAACTATACATCGCACTGTTCACAAGAATTTACTAGTCCTGTAAGAATTTTTCTTGAGAAGGCGAAGAAATGCTTTAACGCCGCCCATCTTGCTGATTTTTCTGCTTCGCCTATTGTCTGCTGCTGATATTGATTGCACGCACCTGTGTCACATGTACATTGAATATAATTCCACATAGTCCTACAATCCTTAGAAGACGATCTGAGAGGGAAGTAGAACATGTACTAAACTGGATTTTCTTTGCCTTAGGAATTACAAATGTGCTCATTTTACAAATGAAAACTTGTCAGAACAAGGTAAATGTGCCCTGTCCTGAAGAAAACTTCTTATTGCCTCTCGGTGTAGATTACAGCCCTTCTTGGCACCATCTCTATAGATTTGCCTCTGTGACTGGTTTTGCCTGCCTGCTTCGTGTTCCTGCTCATTAGACTTAGGCCAACTTGACCCTTGTAATGGCTTTAATTCCTTCACTACTATGAAGGAAAACATGGCCTACCTAGCAACAGCCTTATTAAGCAAGATCTGCTGAGGCTTTCAATCGTCTGTGGAGAGTTCAGTTGTTCAAAACAAGTTTTTAAATTTTCTGGTGATGCTGATGAGTATTTGGTTGTCTTCTATAAAATGTGGATTATATTATAATCTCAACCATGATAGTACTGAAATTGATTTTATAAACCCTAGGTAAATTCCTGGATTTGCAGCATAATGGAACTGGTAAGACTGCGGTTCCAAAGATGGTACAGTTCTATATAAAACTTTTCAATGTATAATGTGCTCAGAAACTGAACAGCATTTTGAAAAGCTAGCGTGGTAACTTTAAAACAATTCAGTGTCCTCAAATGTGTTTGCATTGTTTTGTCTTCTTTGCATGCCTGACAAGCTGTCAGATCTTTATGCGAATGCTTCTGAGATTGATCTGTGCACTGCAAAGCCCACAGCCCTCAGTGTTCTGGGCCCACCCCACTCACTGGATCCTTTGAGTCTGCAGCTTCAGCTCTGAAGGGTTAAAATCCATGTGCTGTTTGCATAACAACTTGGTACACCTCTACCCCGATATAACACGACCCGATATAACACGAATTCGGTTAGAACGTGGTGAAGCAGCGCCTGGGGCGGGGCTGCGCCCGCGGATCAAAGCAAGTTCGATAGAACGCGTTTCACCTCTAACGCGTGAGATTTTTTGACTCCCGAGGACAGCATTATATCGGGTAGAGGTGTATATGGATTGCGCCCGCTTTAGAGGCCCAAAGTCCAGAGTCTGGTCAAGAGGCCAGAGGCCTAGCAAATAGTGATCAGCTACGAGAAAGCAGAATAAACAAAAGATAACCTTGGCCCTAGGTCATTAATTTGTTATTAATGCAGATTTCCATGGAAGGATATGACTAATACTTTAATGGCAGAATATGGCCCCAACATTCTCATTAGCCATCCTTAGACCTGACAGGTACGTCTTAATGTCTCCAAAGAAACTTAGAGACAGACTATTTTAGAAAAAGACCTGCTGAATGAATAAAATGAGGTTTAAAATTAACTTTGTAAACCAAATACAGTAGAACTTGCTTATATTGAACTCAGCTGTAATGAAACTTCATGTAAGTTTTGCCATTGACGTCAAAAGGATCTAGGGTCTGACCTTCTTCCAAAGTCTCAAATTGCCTCTATGCATTTCAGTGAATTTGCACTCCTGCTACACAGAAGCTACTCTATGTTTATAGGGCCAGATGGCATACCCCCAAACACACAGCCTGAATCCTATACCATAACGCATTTAAGCATATGTGGAGCTCTAAGTGTGTGAATAGTCCCATCAAAGTCAAGGAATTTGTAAGGAAAAACATGGCACTTCAAGTGCAAATCCGCTTCCAAGTTGCAAAAAAACCCACTTCACAACCACTACTTCAGTACCAGAGCTGCACTCCTGTTCACTGGCAGGAAGATGGTGCATAGATATGACTGCAGGTAGGAAAAGATGCCCAGCTTCTTGTCCTGCCTTGCTCTGCCAAGCATCCCGCCTCTCCTGTGTGGTTAGGTCTGGGATGCTGTGTTTCTGACAGGGGTCCCCAAACTGTCTTGCATGGGGAGGGCAGTAGAATTTTCCCCCATAGCGAAATCCCACTGTGGTAATCCTTTGGGAACAGAAATTATCACCAAATGACCAAATAAGTATTAAAACTGCACTGCAAGCCTGTTATCAGGCTGAGCAGAGAGAGAAAGGGAGGAGAAGTTGCCACAAGTGAGCCATGAGAGGACTAAGGGGGAGTCACTAACTCCAGACTTCATGCAACTGCTTTTCATTAAGGGTGAAGGACTAGCCTTTCAGACAGGAAGTGCCCCTGCACTTGAAGGGGAATAAAGGAAGTGCCCCCCCAAGAGATGGGGCTATTTTGGCAGTCAGGCCTTTTCCTGTTACACTGAAACAACTCTGTCGATGGTGATGTATTTTTGTGAAACAACCAAATTTCCCCACAGGTATGTTCTTGTCATATCTATATTTAGATTGGCTAAAGCTCTTTGTAGTAGGAATATGTTTGTTTGTTTATCATGTAACTTTGACTCCTTCACCTGCACTCTTCCCAACCATCCATCTCTGCTGAACCTACTTTTAGCATATCCCACCTTGTGAGCAGCTTTCAGCAGACACTGTATATGATTGATTTTGCCATTCTGCCAGTAATATGTCCCTCACTCTCTCTGTAATTAACATGTAATAGACAAGTTTTGACAACACTTTCCTGTACTGTTTTACTTCCTGTGTTGCACACTTTAGAACTTCTGAGTTTGTGCAGATTCTCCTTTTAGATTCTCCTGTTGTAACCCCTCCTATTATTTAATCCTGTCCATGCTGGGTGGTGGTATGTTTTGTCAGAAGTGAGCTGCATTCGAGTGTGTTTGTTCAGTAAAGTTCAGAACTGCTACAATCCTGACACTTCAAACTGTTCAAATGTCAGCTTCAATTCTGAGGGAAAAATGATCACACACAATATTCAAACAGTGTGCGGTGCAGGTTACAACAAATGCATAGGAGGTCATGACACTACAGAATAGATGCAGGAGCTCTAGAAGGCCTCAAGAAAAGGAGTTCCTCTACACAACAATTTTTGTTGTACCCCACCAACGGAAACGTTCTTTCTGGATTTTAAAAAGCCTCTCATAAAAATGCCACATCTGGTAGCATTAGCGCTGAGTGCAGAGAAAGTGGGTGCCACGGCACAGCTAGACTCCTTTCTAAGAAAGCAATAGACGTCAGTCAAGAATGTTACCAGCGATTGCCTCAGGTGGAAAGTGATAGCTAAAAAGTGTATGCAGTTGACAGATTGATATTAATTTCCTAGAGCCTGCTTCTCAGGTATCAGATTTGTGGGTACAATACAGTCATTCCTGGAGTGGAGTTTCTTGGGTAATCAAAATAGGTTCTACCTGTTTCACAAAATGTATTGATTTAGGGCCTGATCCAAACCCACTGAAGTCGTTGGAAGGTTCCCACCGATTTCAAATTATGGGCAGTGGATCTGGCCCCATTTGAGCACTTTGTAAGGACTCAGGAAAAAGAATCCCATTCAAAATAGTTAGATAACTAAAGAAAGGCATGTGGTACTATTTTCCATATTATTCCTTACTGTCTCAGCACTGTGTGGAAGAAAGTGTTCATGCTCTTTATCCCACAGGGATTGGAAGGAATCCTATGAAATGATTATTTGCCACATGAGAAGAACAGAAAGCATTTGTACAGGCTTAGGGGAGTGGGGAAAAGATGGTGCTGTTTTATGTATGAAATGTTCCACGCGCTAAAGGAAGAGAGCTGGGTCATGTAAATAAGCAGTGACCCCCCAGGCTCTCTGGATTCTCTACTAAAAGGGGACCTGACCCTGCAAACCCTTGCTTTCCTCAGTAGTATTAGAGCCCAATCCTGCAATTGTTTAAGCTAATGAGTCAGTTTACGCAGGTGACAAGTCTGAGTAAAATACTTGCATGAATGAAGTTACTTCCCTGTTTTGTATTGTTTCAGGATTGGGCTAAGGCAAGGAAACGGTACTGTGTGATTTAAGCACAACTTGCAACTGGATTTTTTAGGATTTGGCCCAATGTCTCTTATTACTCAACAACTGTTTTGCTAGGCCACAGTGGTGGCCAGTGAGCTGCAAAGCTCAGACTGAAACAGCAGATGAGATTTACAGTTATACACTGAGTCTTGTAGAGACACAAATGCCCTAGAGAAGACTGGCATGATGGATACTGCTGCAATCAGAGTTCTGGGGAACTCAGCAATGTATCCAGTTGTCCAATTGTATGATGTCACTTTAATAGGAGAGGCATTAAAATAAGTCAGTTCAGGGACAGTGTTTCTGATTCAAGGAGGATTATGGCCTATGAACTATGGGAGGAATGCTGTACTTCTGCAGTTTTAAGGAGACAGCCTTTGGCTTCAAATGTTTGTGACCCAAACCAATTTATTATTCCTGCTTCTTGAATATTTGTATTTGTTCTTTTTTTTGTTTTTTTGGCCAGGGGAGGAAGGGTGGCAGATGGATGGTACTGTAGCCATACATTTTACCCTGCAGGGGCATCCACCAATTAACCACTTGTGAAAGGGACCCAAGGGTAATGTCACAGGTGACAGATAACCAGGAGACCTCAGATCAGCCTGTGACAAACATAACAATAATCTCAAAGGCCTCAAGGGCTAAAAGCTCAGTGGAAGCGGAGTCTCTCCTTTATAGTGCCGATTTAAAGGGGAAGCAAGCTGAAGCTTGTTCATGGTATGGGAGAGGTACCAAGCAGTGACTCACTGATCCCAGGTGATAAACTCCTCCCAGCAAAGTACCGACTGAGACTACAACGCAGAGCTGCGGAGGAGGAAGAAATAGACGGGTCCCCGGGATGTGGGAGCTCACTACACTCAAATTTTCCCAAGCCTGGCCTGAGGGCTCTCTGCTCGCTACAGTGATATTTCGTCCCTTCAAAAGTTCCCTTGGGGAAGCTGTGGGAGGAAGATCCCCTAGGGGCCGTGGCGAAGACCAGGAGCAGGTCTTGTGTCTCGGTGGTGGGGTGGCTGTTGGCTTTTCCTCCACCCCATTGCGCTCCCCCGGGGGCTCCCAAGTCAGCGCCCACCAGTTTGGGATTTATCTTTCCTAGGCGGACCTCTTCCCTTAACCTCCTTCTCCCCGCTTCATCCCTGCAGCATCTGCCTCAGCCTGGTCCTTGCACGGCTGAGCGAAGGGGCCGGGTAGAAATGCCGAGCAGCTCACCGAGATGAGGGTGCAGCTGCCCCTGGCGCTGGAGCAGGATGGAGGGAGGGGGAGACGCGCCCAGCGGCTGGGGTACACCGGGGGAAAGAGAATGAGGAGAGGAGCGGGTGCCCACACACACACACAGAGGCGGAGAGCAAGGACACACACACACACAGTTGCACCCAGAGTCAGGCACCCCATGCCCAGTGCCTGAGACAAAGTGACAGAGCAGGGGGCACAGACACCGTGTGAGAAGCAGGCACCGGGGCTGAGATGCACATGAGAGAAAGACAGAGGGGCCGAGAGAAGACAGGCCCCCGCCCACACTGACCGAGAGCGGGACGCAGATACACACACACACACACACCAAAAGAGACAAACACACTGAGATTGTGACAGAGACACTTCAGGGACTGGCAGCCACACACCGAAAGAGGCTGATACACACACCTGGTGCCTGGGCGAATCACACACACAGCGTGATAACAGACACCCAGTGATCCCACACATGGCGATCTCACGGGGTTACACACACACGGTGATCTCTCACACACACAGACAGCGATCTCACACAGGATGATTATACACAGATGGTGATCTCTCTCTCTCTCACACACACACACATACACACACACACACACTGATCTCACACAGATAGGGTGATCTTACACACGCAGCCAAGGTCATGATCACACAGAAGAGACAGGCTGATCGCACACACACAGAGCGATCTCTCTCTTACAGGGTGATCACACACACACATGATCGTACACACCTCTCCAGGGACAGGAGAACGCCAGGCTCGCCCGCGCGAATCTGAGCACAGCAGCAGCAAACCCATCCTGGGTCTGGGCCTTTCTTCTCTCTTTTCCATTTAGTCAAACAACACCTCCCAAGCCCTAAAAATGCCTGCCTGTGAAGCGAGGAGAGGGCGCTGGTCTGTAAATAAGAAGTGAGTACTGGCACAATGGCATGTGTTTCTAGATCGCAGTCTGTCCGAACCCCTCCTGGCCTGACCCCCTTCCCTGAAACCCCTGCCGCACCCTGCAACCCCCTGCCGCACCCCTCCTGCATCCCGACCCCCTGCCGCACCCCACACCCTTCCTGGCCCAACCCCCTGCTGCACTCCACACCCCTCCTGCACCCCAACCCCCTGCCCTGACCCCCCAGCTGCACCCACACCTCCTGCCACACCCCGCACCCCTCCTGGCCTGATCCCCTGCCCTGAAACCCATGCTGCACCCCGACCCCCTGCCCTGAGACCCGTGCCGCACCCTGCATCCTCTGTCCTGACCCCCTTCCCTGAGCCCCCTGCTTCACCCGGCACCCCGCATCCCTCCTTCACCCCACACCCTGCCCTGAGCCCCTGTCACACCCTCACCCTCCTGCACCCCTGGGACAGGGAGGGGGCAGAGTTGGGGGGGATTTGGGGGAAGGGGTTGGAAAATGGGGTGGGGCCGAAGGAGGCATGGGGGGGGGTGTCAGTAAATGCAGTCCTCAGGACAATGTACTAGTCCTCATGGTCATTTGAGTTTGAGACCCCTGATGCAGAACCGTTACTAGGTATTTTTGACCGAAAAAAGGAAAATTCTCAACTGCCATTGGCTGCCATCTGTTTGTTCGCAGATAGAGTACCAGTGGAATAGGTCCTCATAAAAGAATGATCAGATCATTCATTTCACATGCTAATAATCTGAAATTGATGACTACTGTTCTTCATGTGCAAAATTCCATTGAAGTCTGTGGAAAAGAAACTATAGATTCTGAGCCTCCCCAAACACACACACGTGTATCATGAAAAAAACAGTTTTGATTTTTAGATAAGTGGTTTTAGTGATGTGAAAAAAAAGACCCTATATGATATTTACAAAAGGCCCCTTCCAAAAAGGGAGACATGCATTGAATAAGTTAAATGAACACTATTGGGTTAAATTTGGCCCCAAATATAGGTTTCTAATAGCTTTTCTTCAGAAGCAGCTTTTTCAAAACTTAAGACCAAATAGAAATGTTTTAATAATGTTTTAGAAAATTCCAGTGGAGGTAGTTCTTATAAACAAAGAGCAGTGATTCTCAAGCTTTGGTACTGGTGACCCCTTTCACATAGCAAGTCCCCCACCCCCGTATAAATTAAAAACACTTTAAAATATATTTAACACCATTATAAATGCTGGAGGCAAAGCAGGGTTTATGTGAAGGCTGACAGCTTGAGACTCCCACATCATAGCCTCACGACCCTAAGGGGTTGCAACCCCAGTTTGAGAACCCCTGACAAAGAACCTCTGCAAAATTTGTGGCCTAAACACTGCAGTGTTGTGCCAATGCATAAGAATCAGAAAATGAAGCTAGTAAAAAACAAAGTGAAACTGATCTACAGCCACTATCCAAGTTCAAAAAATAAATATAAATTGTGCCAACCAGACTTTTAAAGGCCTTTCAATTTTTCCAATTTGATAATAGATTTTTAAAATGTTTTTATATTGCTACATATTTAACCTGATAAGCAGTTTTTAAATAGTTTTTTTTCTAATTTGCATCTTATCAAGTGTCTAATTAGAATGTGTAGGCTGCTTTAAAGTACTAATACTGTAAGTACAGTGAAACCCCGTTATAACGCGATGTTTGGGGTCCAAAAAATTCCATGGTGATAAATGCAGGGTCGCGTATAGCGGGTTTCAAGCTGGTCAGTTTAAGTCAGTGGTCCCCAATGCGGTGCATTGATGTGCTCTGCCTAGTGCCTAGTGCCCCTAGTGCCTAGTGCCTGAGCAGGGGAGAGAAGCCGCGCCCCGTGCCAACCGGGACAGAGAGCACCGCGCCCACAGCCCTGGAGTTCTCTATCCCCAGCAGGCTGGGCCACGGCTTCTGTCCAAACGGACCATGAAATCTGGGCTTTTGTGTACTTTTATCCTATTCTATACAGATTTCATGGGGGAGACCAGTGTTTCTCAAATTGAGGGTCCTTACTTCTGTGCTGCCTTCAGAGCTGGGCTTCCAGCTAGCAGCTGCCACTCCGGCCTCCCAGCTTAAAGGCGGCGCCAACACCAGCAGCACAGTGGTAAGGGTAGCAGCACCACAACCCCCCACCCCTCCACAGTAACTTTGTGACACCCCCCCGCCCACACACACAATACCTTTTTGGATCAGGACCCCTACAATTACAACACTGTGACATTTCAGATTTAAATAGCTGAAATCATGACATTTATGGTTTTAAAAGCCTATGACCGTAAATTGACTAAAATGGACCGTAGGCCCCTACCAATAATATTCCATAGAGGAAGATTGACACCTGGTGGCCAATTGTGACCTTAAAGGACACTGTCATATAGTTTAATATTTTCAGCCTAAACTGCCATAAATTCAGGGAAAGTTACTTGATTCTAAACTATCGCAGGCTCAATACTTGGGTAAACTCGAGTCAAGGATGAGAGTGCCTTACAATAAATTTGTAGTAATTAAAAATAACAAGTATTAAAAATACGGAAATTCAAAGTTAAGTTAAACGTAAATTGCAACCCAACATTTATCAATTTGGAAATGTATAATTCAGGCTCTCAAACAACCTCAACTCTGCCTTTTCAGTGACTCTAGCCTCTAATCTTTCTTCCTGGAAAATGTGCCGTTTTCAAGTCCTTCACATAAGAGTTTGCTAGATAAGATCTCCATACTGAACTGGTGTTTTGATCAAGGGCTTTTGTACTGGCTCCAGGACAATTTGTAAAAGCCAGTGTATTATTGGTTTAATGAACAGACCACTGCTGTCCCTTTGCAACTTTTTTTTCCCTTCGAGTGGTTATCCATTTCCACAGTTTGCTGACGGTGTGCAATGCACCCCACTCACCCATGTTCAGAGTCTCATGCACCTTGAGCATCCTCATATCCTGCACCGAGGGCATAAAAGGGTGGAGCAGGCCAGCCACCACTCAGTTCCTCTCATGCCTCCTGGCTTTGAGATGAACATGGGCAGTGAGCAGTGCTAACAAAATACCTGGCTCTTTTTAACTCTGTGCAGCGTGTAGATAGAGATAGCTAGTTGTTGCCCATTGGCATTTTGGTTTTTTAACCAGAATAGCTATTTCTTTCTGGTGTCAGGATGGCTTCTTTTAAGTCCCCTGGATTTACATACTGCCCATCAAACACGGGCACTATACCCTGTAATGTTTGGCATTTTCCGGGAACATTCCCCCAAACAAAATACATATTTGCAAGTCCTTCACTTGCAGGACCTGCAAATCTAGAGAAGCCCTGCTCCAGATGTACTTAATGGGTAAAGCAATGAGAGTAGCTTCAGGCCCTGGGTCAGATAACCATCCTGTAAATGTCTTCTCTGCTCCTTAGAGTGCTAGTACTGGGTCCCTCACTTCCTGGGCCTCATCAGCAACATCCTCTTTCAAAATCTGGCATGTTGGACAAGAAGCTTTCTGTGAAAAAGGTACAGGGCACGGAAGAGTCCAGAGATGATTCCAGACTAAGATCTCCTCAAAGAGAAGGATGGAGAACTCCAAGCTTTTTTGCAGACCCAGCTTATGCTTATCTTATGTCCGGACAAAGTGTCTTTTGGACACATGCTGTGTTCCTACTGACAGTTGTCACAGACTTGCATCTGAACCAAGGTCGTTTCTAGCATTTTTGCCGCCCCAAGCAGCAAAAATAATAATAAAAGAAGCCGTCATCAGCGATTGGTGGCCACCGCCGCTTCTTCTATGGCGGCACCGCAGCAGGTCCTTCGCTCCAAGAGGAGTGACGGCCCCACTGCCGAATTGCTGCCAACTGCACGTGCCACCCCTCTCTTCACTGGCTGCCCAGGCACCTGCTTGCTACACTGGTGCCTGGAGCCGGCCCTGATCTTGCCTACTTTTCAAATGTTAGGCTGTCTTTTATTTTGATCTTAACTCTGAATTACCTTGGTTTCTAATGCTTCATTTTATTTGTTTTTCATAACTGCAGCATTACGAATTAAAAGAAAACAAACTTACATGTACTGTCAACTTTACTCACAGAGTTTAATGATTTGTTTTGTTTGGTTTCTGCCTGGGGATTTTCTTGATAATTTCTTTAAGACATTTTGAAATCTTTCCCATGCAAAGAAAGAAAGCTGGCAGAGAGCTCCCGGTGTTATGCAGAGAACAATGGGGGAGCTAAGAAACGGGAACATTGTAGTACTTAGAAGTATGATAGGGGTCCTCAGGTTCTGTGGTTACCAGGAGAACTGGAGGTTCTGGTGGAGCTACTGAACTTTGCAGGCACTCTGAGTTGAGATTAGTGGAGAAACTCTGAGGGGTGCAGGAATGCCTGAGAACATGGGGAAGTTAGTCCAGCTGAATGTTTTGGCCTCTGCCAATTGCTGCAGCTCCACAGTTTCCGTGTGTATTGGGTAGAACATTATAACTCATGCAAGTCATGGATTCCACGATTCTTCATATTTCTCTTTAGCTTAACTCTTTTCCCATCCCCTTTCTGCCCTCCATACACACTTAGATTAAAGAAGTTATGTTGCTGTGGGAAAGGCACCACCACATATGTCTTCTGTAAGTGTGATGGTTGTCACCTACTCTTTGCAGTCAGGATTTTATCTATGCATGCAGATTCTGCTGCCTACTTAAGAATATTAGAAAATGCTGCTGCTTGTTAGAAAATTCTGCTGCTTCCTACATCCTATATACAGGATGCTGAAGATTATACCATCATATGAATGGGGGTTAAGAATTTGCCTCTGCAGAGGTACGGTAATGGCTGTTCTTTGCTGCCTCTGTAAGGACCCCATTGAGAGAAGGTCTTGGCTGGGAGTAGGTTGAGGCCAGGGACAATGAGTCAATCCAGGGTTATTACCATGTTTGTATACAGATGTTCAAGTAAGTTAACAATGAGAACTTTTGACCTGTGAATAGGCCCTCTCCACTTCACTGACTGATAGCAAAGTGCATAGGAAAGATTGATTGGTTGCTACTTCTGATGTCACAATGATGCTACTTATGAATCACCTGAGTTACTGAGCAAATTGCACAGGAAAGTTTGATTGGTTGGTTCTTCTGATGTCACAATGATGCTACTTGTAAATCACCTGAGTTACTGGTATAGCTCTGTCACCATCACCTCTGTTGAGACTGTTGAGAGCTTTTTAGTAACTAGGGAATATATGAAGAGTTTGGGGTCTTCTGTCATTGAAATAATCAAAGCCAATAATAAGGTGAGAGAACAAGCAGTGAATTTTATTAATATTGTGATTTTTTTTTTAAAAATGTCTCTGGCAAAGTAAGAAACTATTTTATGCAAAAAATTAATGTAATCTAAAGTGTAACTCTGCTGAACTTGGAAAGTAGATTCATTTATTATACTGTGAAACCGGGATTTTTAGTTCCACTTTAAATGCAAACGTCAACCTGTTGGGTGAAAACCAAATCCACTTCAATTTAGGCTTAAACAATTTATTTTAGCCTTTATTATATATGTTTTTAGACAATGCTACTATCACGTATGAATTACATAAACATGCAAAAAAAGATAAGGCAAGACAAGGAAGTGCTCAAGTTATCTTTCTTGGGGACAGGGTGACTCTTCTCAAATCTCTGCTATGCTTGGCTATTTTTCCTCTGTCTCTTCTCCACTATTATGTCAATCATCTATTTTTTAATCCTCTGTTCTGTAACTTTGCGCAGACTCAGTAGAGGAAGCTACCTCATCTGTGTCTTTATCCATATATATTCTACTCTAACCCCCTAATTAAAAGCAGGGGCGGCTCTAGTAATCCGGCCGCCCCAAGCAGGGCGGCATGCCGCAGGGGGCGCGCTGCCGGGCGCTGGTCCCGTGGCTCCGGGGGACGTGCCTGCGGAGGGTGCGCTGGTCCCGCGGCTCCAGTGGAGCTTCCGCAGGCATGCCTGCGGGAAGTCCACCCGAGCCACGGGACCAGGGAACCGTCTGCAGTCATGCCTGCGGGAGGTCTACCCGAGCCGCGGGACCAGCAGACCCTCCACAGTCATGCCTGCGGGAGGTCCACCGGAGCCGCAGGACCAGCAGACCCTCCGCAGTCATGCCTGCGGGAGGTCTGCTGGTCCGGCGGCTCCAGTGGACCTCCCGCAGGCATGACTGCGGAAGGTCCGCTGGACCCGCCTGCCGCCCTCCTGGGAAAATGCCGCCCCACGCGCGTGCGTGGCGTGCTGGGGTTTTGAGCCGGCCCTGATTAAAAGATTCGCCTGCATAAATCACAATAACTAACCCAGATTAATACATTTTTTGCTTATCCTGCTAAAACTTACTTATATCTGTGTAGTTCCCATCGCAGCTATTCCTTGCTGTCACGCTCCCTGGCTGCATGCAGTTGTACTTATATTACAACTGCAATTTTTATTCTTCGTACTCATCTGTTTCTGTGGCCTTGAGTTTTTACTTGTTAGCTGGTTGAATAGGCAGGTGGGGGATGAGGGATTGTACCTGACTTGTACAATTTTGCTGCTTGTTAGAAAATTCTGCTGCTTTCTACCGGTACATCCTATATACAGGATGCTGAAGGTTATACCATCATGTGAATGGGGGTTAAGAATTTTCCTCTGCAGAGGTACGGTAATGGCGGTTGTTTGCTACCTCTGTGAGGACCCCATTGAGAGAAGGTCTTGGCTGGGAGTAGGTTGAGGCCAGGGACATTGAGTCAATCCAGGGTTATTACCATGTTTGTATACAAATGTTCAAGTAATTTAACAATGAGAACTTTTGACCTGTGAATAGGCCCTCTCCACTTCACTGACTGATAGCAAAGTGCAGAGGAAAGATTGATTGGTTGCCACTTCTGATGTCACAATGATGCTACTTATGAATCACCTGAGTTACTGAGCAAATTACACAGGAAAGATTGATTGGTTGGTACTTCTGATGTCACAATGATGCTATTTGTAAATCACCTGAGTAACTGGCATAGCTCTGTCACCATAACCTCTAGATGTGACTGTTGAGAGCTTTTAGTAACTATGGAATATATGAAGAGTTTGGGGTCTTCTGTCATTGAAATAATCAAAGCCAAGAATAAGGTGAGAGAACAAGCAGTGAATTTTATTAATATTGTGATTAAAAAAACTTGTTAGCTGATTGAATGGATGGGTGGGGATGAGGGATTGTACCTGACTTACTGAAAGCTAACAGCTCTCTCTCTACCCTGCTATCTGCTTGGTCAAGAACTGTATAGATCAGACACAAAACCAATTTTCTGATTTACAGACAGTTTCAGCAAAATCTGACAATCTCAAGCAGCAGAACTACATACAAAAAGCAAACACTCCTATTTTCTTCCAGAATTGTATATAATAATTTCTCTAACATTACTTAGTACACATTTCACTAACACAATTCATTACACAGTTCTCCAACAAAGCTTAACTATGTATGTGCTTGCTAATGGTGGCTCCATAATTTACAGTTGAGCTTTAGAGTTACAAACACCAGAGATACAAACTGATCAGTCAACCACACAAATCTCGTTTGGAACCGGAAGAACATAATTAGGCAGCAGCAGAGACACATCCCTTCTACCCCCCCCCCCCCCCCGCCCAAAAAGGCAAATACAGCACTGTACTGTGTTAAATTACTAAAAAATGAAGGGAAAGCAGCATTTTTTCTTCTGCATAGTTAAGTTGGAAAGCTATGTTAAGACAATGTTCAGTTGTAAACTTTTGAAAGAACAACCATCATGTTTTGTTCAGAGTTACGAACAACGTCCATTCCCGAGTTGGTAACTCTGAGGTTCTACTGTATATTTAAGTCCACCATTTCCCTATGCCCTTAAAAGATTTAAATAGCTTTATATGAGCTAAAACATCTCAGACTTTTGCTTATGCAGCACCAGCACAGGCAGAAGTTAATAAAGCCTATTAGTAGAACTGTATTGCAGTCTGTGAGGCTGGTACATAAACAAGAAAAGAGAACAGTGCTGTCCACTTAGAGTCACAGACCTGCATGATCCAGGACAGATTTTTTCTCTATCCTTTGGACCCTCTAAATTCGGGTGGTACCTCTGGATCCCTTTCATGACAGGAAAGAATTCACACACCTTACTGAAGAGTTTTAAAGTGCTCAGAATGCAAGATCTTGGGTCCTTCCAAGACCTCTCTGTTTTGCTGCAGAAGAATCAAGGGGGAAAAGGCCCTCTTGTATTCAGTGCAAGGAAGCCAAGAAATTTCTGTGGCTATAGTACTGATATAATTGAAACGTTGAAATAATTTGCATTAGTGGAGCAAACGTGTGTTAATCATATAAAATGGATTTTTTTTTTGCTAGCTAAAACAGATGCCAAATAGGTGTACACTGATAAGAGTAAACAAATAAAGCCAGTCAAACCCAGCCTTTCATTAAGAGGCAAATCCTTATTTGGCCCCATCTTTCCATATCCATGAAGAGGCCTACACTTTGCTAAATGGGATAGGGTGGGCAAGATTTCAGCCTGCACAGCACTTCCTTTCTCTGCAGGAGCTTCCTTGCCACTGCATGAAGTGGTTGTTTGGTTTAGTGGGTCAGCCACTGCATTGATATACTGGACAACGTAGCAGGAGAACCATGGAAACTAGTGGATCATCTGCTGCTCTTTGACTTTTGGGATTAGTGATTGGTTCCTTTTTTCCCCTACCTTTTCATTTTTTTTAATTTTTTTTTTAATACCAGTTACGTGGGTGTGTGCTGTGGGGAAGATCTGCACCTTGAAAAGTTTTCCTTTATGGATAAGTTGCTCTGATAGACTGAACAAATAGCAGGCCAGCTCTCTAATGAGGCAGCCAGCAATGCAGTATTTTTATTGCGGTAGAGTGAATAACGATAACAAATATCTAAGAAACACAGATATTTTATATATCCTAAAGCCATTTGAAAGTGTCATAAAAAGACGTTTTAACAGCACTGCTGTCTCCTTCTTTGAAAATCATTGGCTTTTCACCCTATTTAACATGGGGAAGTTAGTCCAGCTGAATGTTTTGGCCTCTGCCAATTGTTGCAGCTCCACAATTTCCGTGTGCATTGGGTAGAACATTGTAGCTCATGCAAGTCATGGATTCCACAATTCTTCATATTTCTCTTTAGCTTAACTCTTTTCCCATCCCCTTTCTGCCCCTCCATACACACTTAGATTAAAGAAGTTATGTTGCCGTGGGGAAAGGCACCACCACATATGTCTTCTGTAAGTGTGATGGTTGTCACCTACTCTTTGCTGTCAGGGATTTTATCTATGCATGCACATTCTGCTGCCTACTTAAGAATGTTAGAAAATGCTGCTGCTTGTTAGAAAATTCTGCTGCTTCCTACATCCTATATACGGGATGCTGAAGATTATACCATCATATGAATGGGGGTTAAGAATTTGCCTCTGCAGAGGTACGGTAATGGCTGTTCTTTGCTACCTCTGTGAGGACCCCATTGAGAGAAGGTCTTGGCTGCGAGTAGGTAGAGGCCAGGAACAATGAGTCAATCCAGGGTTATTACCATGTTTGTATACAGATGTTCAAGTAAGTTAACGATGAGAACTTTTGACCTGTGAATAGGCCCTCTCCACTTCACTGACTGATAGCAAAGTGCAGAGGAAAGATTGATTGGTTGCTGCTTCTGATGTCACAGTGATGCTACTTGTAAATTACCTGAGTTACCGGCATAGCTCTGTCACCATAACCTCTAGATGTGACTGTTGAGAGCTTTTCTTATTATAGTCTAGCTTCTTTACATGAGTTTGAAATCCGATTGAATTGCAGATTATATTAGTAAATATGTTCAAAATAGTTCAGTAATTTTTTTCTGATCAATCAATGTGCCGATTCTCTGTAAATTTAAAGTTGCATTGAATTTATCTCCTGTGCCTAAACACTTATTAAAACTTTAGCACACACTTGTCTTCTAGCCAAGTGTAATCTGTTCTCAGTTTGGTATGGGATACCTGTGTGAGTGTTCATTAAGTCATGGAACACTGTAAGAAGTTTTGGGGCAGAGACCATGACTTCCTCGTATGTATGTCGTTTTTTGTTGTTGTTTTTTTTTTAAACACTGCCTACTAAAGTGGGATTTCAATCCTGATTGCGGGGGCGGGATTGCTATGGTAGTACAAATAATAAATATTACCCTTGCATCACTGTGATTTATGATTAAACTTTGTATAGCGTGAAATGTTGGAGCAAAAAATGGACGACCTACTGAGTCATCAGAGACAATTTGTCGAAAATAATCGTCGGTCCTTAGAACAGAAAATAAAAGAAAAGGAAAAGGTAAGACGAGACCCATTTTTTCACAAGTTTAAAGTTGCCTCCAGACTGCTATTACCAGAGTGAACAAGTTGTTCATTGAGTAATTGTCCATGTAGAAGAAACAACGCTGACGATTCCATATTTGATGTGTGCGCGCCACATGCACGCTGTCAGAATTTTTCCCGTAATGGTACCCCAGGGCCGGCTTTGGCAACCTCTGGAGCCCTGTGCTTATGCGCCGTACATGGGGCCCTGCTGGTCCCACGCCCTCTCAGTTCCTTGAATGGATCTGTATTTGTTAGTGAAACAATTTACTGGCCTACCACGAATTAAGTTGACTAAAGCCATGTTCCCTAGCTGGTGATAATAGTAGTCTGGTGGTTATAACTTGGTAAGAGGAAGTGAATCCGTATTTCTTCAAGGTAGGCTGGGCAGGCAGGCTACCAATGTGTTCACCTCTAATTTATAGTTCGACGACAAAAAATAAAATCAGAAAAAAGTTTGAACATTTTGCTAATAATTTGCTCACTTCTTCCTGAGTTTGACCCTCCCCGCCTGCATTCTTCTGCTCCTGGCAGGCCAAGCCAGGGTAGGAGTGGGCCTTTGGAAAGGGTCTGAGGGCAGAGAGGCTGGGTATAATAAGGGGTGGGGAGACATAAAGATTTGGGGAAATGGATCACTGGGATCCAAGAGGGTGGGGACTTCATAGGATGGGTCTCTGGCTGGCAATGAGAGTGGGAACAGGCTGTGGGAGTGCTTGAGGACATGGGATGGAGCAGGTGTCTTGCTGGAGGATAGGAGGGTGCTTAGGAGAAAGCTGAGGGGAAGCACTAGCACTTCACTACCTTCTCCAGCTGACAAACCTGCTATGATTTGTTAGAGGGGAGTCCTGCAGCTGCTGCCAAGAGAAGTTTGGCAGAGAGGTTTGTTGCCAGGAGACGCCACTAGTGCTTTCCTCCCTATCTTCCTCTGCTTTCTGCTCCCACTCAGCCCTCTCTTTCCTTACCAACCCCAACACCCCGACTAAAAGTCCCGTGCCCCTCATAGCCCTATTCCCTCATATAAATCCCTCTCAAATTCATGTAGAGCCCCAACCATAAGGACCGTGGGGCCTGGAAGAAGCCTCAAAAACGAATTATACCCAGATGGATATCTACTTTGCATCTCCTAATGGTTGCAGGAGATGGGCTAGATTCCTAAGGATCTTAGGAGTTGTGTATTAGTGAAGTTCTGCTCCCCCAGACCTGAGGCGGGAGGAGTCAATGCCCCTCTACCAAACTTCTGTTGCTGCCCAGTCATGTGTTAAGTCAAATTGAAAATAACTAAGGCATTTTCCTCATGAAAAACATTTTGACAGCAATAAGCTAAACATGTAATCACAGCAAAGAAGGGAATTCCCCGCACCCCAAAGGATCATGATTATTGGGGATTAGTCTGGTTGCTTAGTTGTAATGCTCGATGTTGTTATGGAGATCTACTTTTGAATCGACATATAAGCTTCATTCCATTATTTGCTAGTATTTTTTTGATCCACCTGTCTTGGTGTAGCAGATGAAGTAGGCTACTCTGATTGGCCAAAGTGAGTCATGGCCATTAGTGGCCATAACAGAATTTATGCTTTACTTAAAAATGGGTTTTAAACTCTTTTTGCTTCTGTCAGCGAGCGCTTTAGTGTAATTAGTAACTTTTTTAAGAGGCAATTTACAGCCCCTCCCCTGCGTTTTCCAGTGTTAATAGTTATAGTAACTTGACAAGAAACATGTAACTAGAGTGTGTTTCTCTCCTACCCTCCCCAGTCTTCTACATTTCTAAGAAGTGTTTCATCAGCTACATGACTTACTGACAGGGGATCTGCCGTGACCAGATAAACCAGGACTTGCAGCAAGCCAACGATGCTCTACGAGCAGAACTCAACAAAGTAGGATTTTTAATATCTGAACTATTCAAATGGAAGTGGTGATGCTGAGTTTTTATTTTATGTAAAATTTAACTGTCCTCTTTATTGTGTTTGAAGATCTATACATGACTAATATTTAAGTGCAACTAAATATATCACAGGTCAGAGCAAGCTGCAGTATGTTCCTGTCACAGGGTGAGCTGGTCCATTAAAAGACTGGGGCACAGCTGCACCTTTTGTCAGGTTTAGCCCATCTCCCTGTATGATGGGAATAAATACAAGGGTTATGTGACAGAAGCATGCATCTAAACCGGGTCTGCTGGCAGGTAAAAGGGCAGCCTGTGGTCATTCAAGAGAGAGAGACCCCCCCCCTCTGCCCCAAAAGTTCAGAGAGAGACTCTCTCTCGTTAGTGCCCAGGCAGAGGGCCTGTGAAGAGGACAGGTGACAATTTTCCAGAACTCCAAGGCAGAAGCCTTTTGGGGGAAGAGAATTACAAGGAACTGGAAACTGTGCAGGGATAAGCCTCCATTGATGGACTTGCAGGATGCAGAAGTCCCAGCTAGGAGAGGGGTGGGACTACAAGGATGGGCCTGCTCTGATCAAGACCTGGAAAAACTTGAGGCATTATATGCGGAAAAGAATAATTGAGGCTGGTTAAGGGTATGTTTGAGTCTTGTGTTATGATAATAAACCAACCTGGAAGAGAGCACTACTGTAAAATCACCACATGTGATATCTGGTTTGATGCAAGATTAAAGGTAAACTGAGGTAGCAGATGGGCCCAAAGGCAATCTGGGGGTAATGCCCTACAACCGTTCCCTTTAGCCTTGTTCTGATATGAGCACTGCTTCTTTTCTATCCACACTCTCTAATAGAAAACTGCTTTTTTATTTATGATAGACATGGTCTACACTGACTTCATACAGAGGTTCTAAATTTGTCCACGATAGCTGTCCGGCATAGCTATGTGTCATCCTAGCTGTGTGAGCACATTAATCAAACCTTTTCTACAGAGGTGGTTAGTATTTTCTCTACACATACTCTTCTTTCCAGGTTTACTCTTGAAACACTCGATTCATACTCAAACTTGGACATCTATAGGTTTTTATCCAGAAAAGCCTACTCCTTTCTAGAATGGAACTAGGTTATTTCATTCTCATTTTTTACTTCCTTTTAATTTGGAGTACTATGGAGCTATTATGACTGATATAAAACAGGTTAAAAAGGTTGAAAACCAGTTAGAATTTGGTGGTGGTACAGTTATGATCTTGTTAACTTCCTGGTTTAGATAGCGACATAACAGGGGTCGGCAACCTTTCAGAAGTGGTGTGCCGAGTCTTCATTTATTCACTCTAATTTAAGGTTTCGCCTGCCAGTAATA
Organism: Mauremys reevesii; assembly: GCF_016161935.1. Taxonomy (NCBI): domain Eukaryota; kingdom Metazoa; phylum Chordata; order Testudines; family Geoemydidae; genus Mauremys; species Mauremys reevesii. Next base: position 71,794 of record NW_024100753.1, read on the forward strand.
CAATTTAACGTTTTTAGAAGGTCTCTTTCTATAAGTCTATAATATATAACTAAACTATTGGTGTATGTAAAGTAAAAAAGGTTTTTAAAATGTTTAAGAAGCTTCATTTAAAATTAAATTAAAATGCAGAGGCCTCTGGACCAGTGGCCAGGACCCAGGCAGTGTGAGTGCCACTGAAAATCAGCTCGTGTGCCGTCTGTGGCACGCATGCCATAAGTTGCCTATCCTTGCGATATAAAGTCAGGTGATAAATTTAAGATAGAGGATAGCACGACACTAATTTCCCTTGCCCCTGAAGAATGTGGTTATGGAGACAGAGGTGCAAGCTGAATGTCTTTGTTGGTCCATAAATATGGGGAATTAAGATGTACAAATACTGGTTTTTCACAACATGTAACCTATTCCTTGAGTATATAGTAAGTGGAAAAGGTAGAGTAATTTGTCAATCTCTTGGTATTTGGATTGTACCGAATTGAGTCTAGTTTGGTATTGATCCTTTCTGTTTGTTGGCTGTTCAATGGCATATTTGGTGATAGCTGATCATCAGTCCAACACCTAAATGTTACCTCTCAAATGAGCAGCTGAGGACTGAGTGGGAATGGGGAAGGATCTTCTAAACCCAATAGGTGCTCGCTTTGACAAAATATGTTATGTTAAAAAAAATGGAGAGCAAGTGTTAAATCTGCTGCCCTTATGATTGAGCTTAAAAGAAAGCACTGGTTAGGATTCCCAATGATTACCAGACTGTACTATGACTATGGCTTAAATTATGAATATATTTATACATTACAACTATATACTTGAAAATGTGCCTGAAAATATTTTTCATAACCTTGCCCAGTCTTGAGTTAAAGATTTGTGTTACCTTAACTTGTTCTGGTTTTGGTATGATACAGAATCTAGAACCCAGGACTGGACAGTGAAAGGAGGATGGATTTTTCAGATATTTGGGCTTTTTTTAATTGCACTTTTTTAAAGCCATCATGCTGAGTTTCAAGGTTTAGGGCCAAATTCTGCTCTTAGTTATACAACACAGAAGTCAACAGTTACTCCAAACTTCTCTTTCTGTAGGAGGAAGCAGAACGTAGCTTATTCTTTTGGCTTTGTTTTCTAAGGTATCTCTGGAGCTCATCATTTACGGGGACATCAGGAATTTTTAATTTTTTAAAATAGATTCAATATAACTACAAATAAAATGTGATGTGTTTTCCTCATAGGCAATAGCAGTGAAACACTGTTTGGAAAAGGACTCCAGTGAGCTTAACACAGAAGCTGTGCAGAGCAGAACAGGCTTTACTAGCAAACCAGTCAAAGGAACTGGAATAATTGATAATTTAAACTGGAAATCAGTAAGAACTGGTGCCATTTATGCCTTACCGACTCCCAGGGGAACTCTGCAAGCTCTATGTTGGAGAATAGTGTATTTCCACCAGAAGTTGTGTTTCGATACTGTCTTATTCTGGCTGTCCTTTTTTGGAGCATCTTAAAAGACTGTGACAAAGTTCCTCCTCTGCCTTGGTGGGTCCTGCACTTATTGGCGGATTTGCTCACCTCAGATATTCAGGGCAGCCCTCAGTTTGGCCAGTTTTATGGCTCAAACCTGCCATTCACTCAGCTAACCACATCACTTGCCAGCATGGGGAAAGGAAGGAGAACAATCCCACAGTCTCTGCTGACCCACCTAGTGGGCCAGGGAGACAGGCCAGGGATCTTCGCCTCTGGTGGGACCCACAGTCCAAGTCAACTCCTCTTATATCCAGTAGGAGGGAGGGGAATGAGGGGAACCCAGGCCTTCCCTCTACTCTGGGTTTCAGCCCAGGGCCCTGTGGATCGCAGCTGTCTACAGTGTTACGTGTAACACCTGTGTGACAGCTACAACTCCTGGGCTACTTCCCATAGCCTCCTCCCAACATCTTCTTTATCCTCACTACAGGATAGGCATGTGAACAATTCCACGTGCCACTGCAAAGAGAAATTCTGGTAATGACTATATGAAGTTTTATTTGTAACACGCATAGGTTGGGTGTTTACTGCCAAGCAGAAGGGGAAAAGTTTTTAAACCTGTCCATCTAGGTGAATTTTTCTTATCAATTCCTCTGCATTTTCTAGTCTGCAATCTTTTTCTACTTCCATTTATGGTGAATGAGGACTGTAGTTCTATGCTCGCTTCAGAAATAAACACATCAAAAAGCACTCATGTAGCACAGTGTAGAGCCGGTATTGTGGCAAGCAGGCATTGAGTTACAGTACTCACTCCATGCCCAGCTGATGGAGCACTGTGCTTGATATTTACATTATCCTGAAGTGCGTTTTATAAGGCTGCCAGATATCCACCATCCATTTATTTTGGCACCCCAATGCACATAAGGTGGACAAACATGCCTGGGCCACATGCTTTTCGGCCGGGTTCTGTCATTTGGTTATTTTGAATATTATATTTAGATTATGATTTCTCTATCAAGGAAATCTACACACACGTAGCTTTCCAATAAACATGACTTTAATGTTTCTCTGTTGGAATTAGAAGCTGCTAGAATTCAATTGTATATTACTAAGTGAACTCTACTGTACAACTTCATATTATAACTTTTGTTTGGATTTTTAGTTGCACTGAACTTTTAATGGCAGGTGAGATGCCATTAGTGAGAGTATAATGCTTAGACAGAAGAATGAATTTTCCTATTAGCAACTAAATTTTTTTTTTATTTTATAGCTAGACAATCTGAAGGCTTTAGTTCAACTGAAGAAGCAAAATGGATTCGCTGACAGTAAACTGAAGACATGGATGCAATCCTGTAAGCAGCTGGGGAAGGAAAAAGAAACGTTGCCGAAACAAATTGCTGACCGTAATGCTCTATTAAAGGAGCACAAGCCAAGTATGGGGTAGTTGAAGAAGGAAATGCTATACTAGAATCAGGGGCGGCTCTAGGCACCAGCGGGCCAAGCGCCTGCTTGGGGCGGCATCCTGGGGAGGGCAGCATTTGGCTCCGGTGGAGCTCCCGCCGGCGTGCCTGCGGCAGGTCCACCGGAGCCCGGGACGAGCGGACCTGCCGCAGGCATGACTGCGGCGGGTCCCATCTTCCCGCGGATCCGGTTGAGCTCCCGCAGGCATGACTGCGGCAGGTCTGCTGCCCCGGCTCCGGTGGACCTGCCGCAGTCATGCGGCGCGGAGCTCAACCGAGCCGCGGGACCCGCCTGCGGCAGGTCATGCCTGCCGCTCGCCCCCGGGACCTGCCGCAGGCATACCGGCGGGAGCTCCACCGGAGCCAAATGCCGCCCTCCCCAGGATGCCGGAGCCGCGGGAAGAGGGGACCCGCCGCGGGACTGGGGAAGGGCGGCGCAGCGCTCCGCGCTGCTTGGGGCAGCCTACTTTGTAGAGCCGCCCCTGACTAGAATGATTGTAAGGCTGCAAATCATTCCTGGAAGTCACGGTTTCTGTGACCTCTGTGAATTTTGCAGTGCTGGTGCAGCTGATCCCAGGATCTCAGCAGCTGGGGAAGCCCAGGAGCCAGCCGCGCTGGCCGTTGCTCAGTCAGCCCCAGGCACGGTCCCTGGAGCAGCAGTCTGGGACTCGTGGTGGTGGGGCCCTGAGCCACCTCTTCCCCCCCAGCACCAGCATTGCCCTGCTCTCTCTCTCCAACCCCAACAGTCTTCAGGAGCATCCCCTCTCCCAGGCGGTAGGATTTAGTCCCAGGTATTTTTAGTAAAAGTCATGGAGGGGTCACGGGGCGCTGACATTTTGTTTATTGCCCGTGACCTGTCCATGACTTTTACTAAAAATACCCACGACTAAAACATAGCCTTAATCATGATCCTGTTTCTAACCTTAATGCATTTATTTAGAACACATGTTTTCAAAACCTCCATTATTACATTTGATTCAGATGAGGGGCCAGATCCTCATAAATCAGTATAGTTTCTGAAGCTCTGCTATAGTTGACTGTGGTTGCACAAGCACACGTCTTATGTACTTAATTAACAAATGAATGATTGAGATCATTGCATTCTAAACACATCTTTCCAGAGTCTCCTTAAAGTTATTTGTACAGGTAACGACTCTTTCCCTTGGTCAGGTGCTGATGAGGTTGCCATCTACCTACATTCACTGACCCAGGACAACGAGCCAGAGTATGAGCCAGACGGACTCCCAGAGGTGGTCAGAAAAAGTAATTGTTACTTCTTTAGAGGAGAATGGTCCACATTGTGGGGAGTGTGGCGCGCACGCTTATCTAAATAATCGTGTTGTCATAGGTGTGACTTGGAAGCATTGTAAAAACTTGGACATCATTGGCCAAATCCAGCCCTCATATAGGTTGCAAGAGAGGGATTCTAGGCCCAGCCATTCCCATTATAAAACACCTTTTTCTTCTGGTTGATAGGAAGGGGGGAAATTTTTGCTTAAACATTTTTAACTAAATGTTTTTCATTGAAATGTGCTGCATTGTCAAACCGAAATGTATTACGGAGATGTATTGATTCGACAAAGTTTTTGCTGAGCAGGAGGAGACCCCAAATTGAAAGCCTGATGTTTTTGATTCAATTTAATTTTATGAAAGCATTTTAAAGGCTTATTTTTTCATTACCAACTAGAATAAAAACAAATTCTGAAACCTCGAAAGGGGTCAAAACAAAATAGTATACCTCTGGCCGGCTCTATGTAGAACAATAGGAGAGACATCGTTTTCAGATGGAAATGATTTTCCAGTTAATGGTGTCCCTTTAAAGGAAAAAGAGAACATTTGCTTGGGGAAAACTCTTTTTGCCATTTTAGTAGAGTTGCTGTTACACAGATCCACACCCTTGCCTGAGTTCACCTATAAAATTCTAGGAACGCAAGATAGTCCTAATAATTCCCCCATTCTGTTATTCAGTGAGTAAATGCCATTTTACTTTCTTAAATTATTACCCGTTGTCATCTCCATCTTGAATTGAGCAAGATCAGATTGATTGGAACAATAAAGTAATTTAATCAACTGTGGTTAATGGCTGTTGCTTATTTTTCAGGCTTTGCTGATATTCCTACTGGGAAAACTAACCCTGTGTTTTGCGCAGAACAGCGCTAAACCTAAAGACCAGTGCCCGTCTTGCTGCTCAAAGCCAAAATTTGTCACCATATGGCCAACGTTTACAAAAGGCAGGTCAGCTAATTTTGCCAAGATCTCTAAACCGACAGCTGGTGGCAGCAAATCACCAAAGGTAACTGATCGTCAAAATGTATCTGAATGTGCAGGGCCTGGGAAATCCACATAATGTATTTATCTCTCCAAGTGAGTTTGAAGATATGCCGTGTTATTCATGCCTCCTTTATATCTGCCATGAATTTAGTGAAGACAAGGTCATCAATGTAAATAAAATGAATAAAGCTTGGCACATAACAAAGATCTGGGCATAATGGTAAACTTAAAATTGTTGGTATGATCAAATCTGTGATCTCATGCCAAGTGCTCATTAACTTGGTAAATGGGAATGAGGTCAATCTTCCCACTTTAATGCTCATCCCAAATATTTGATTATTTCTTGAAAGGCCTGGATGCCTAGAGCAGGGGGGGTGTGCGAATGCATATATGGATTACACGCAAAAGCACTCAAAAATTCGTATATGGTGGAATTAAGGCTTGTTGGCCCAATCTCCCTGCTCAGCCAGCCCCAGTTCTCTTAGACTCATAGACTTTAAGGTCAGAAGGGGCCATTCTGATTGTCTAGCCTGACCTCCTGCACAACGCAGGCCACAGAATGTCACCCACCCACTCCTGTAACAAACCCCTAACCTGTGTCTGAGTTACTGAAGTCCTCATATCGTGGTTTAAAGACCTCCAGGTGAGAGAATCCTCCAGCAAGTGACCCGTGCCCCATGCTGTAGAGGAAGGTGAAAAACCTCCAGGGCCTCTGCCAATCTGCCCTGGAGGAAAAATCCTTCCCGACCCCAAATATGGCAATCAGTTAAACCCTGAGCATGTGGGCCAGACTCACCAGCCAGACACCCAGGAAAGAATTCTCTGTAGTAACTCAGATCCCACCCCATCTAACATCACATCACAGACCACTGGGCATATTTACCTGCTAATAATCAAAGATCAATTGCCAAATTAATTGCCAAAATTAGGCTATCCCATCATACCGTTCCCTCCATAAACTTATCAAGCTTAGTCTTGAAGCCAGATATGTCTTTTGCCCCCGCTACTCCCCTTGGAAGGCTGTTCCAGAATTTCACTCCTCTAATGGTTAGAAACCTTCGTCTAATTTCAACTCTAAACGTCCTAGTGTCCAGTTTATATCCATTTGTTCTTGTGTCCACATTGGTACGAAGCTTAAATAATTCCTCTCCCTCCCTGATATTTATCCTTCTGATATATTTATAAAGAGCAATCAGATCTCCCTCAGCCTTCTTTTGATTAGGCTAAACAAGCCAAGCTCTTTGAGTCTCCTTACATAAGACAGGTTTTCCATTTCTTGGATCATCCTAGTAGCCTTTCTCTGTACCTGTTCTAGTTTGAATTCATCCTTCTTAAACATGGGAGACCAGAACTGCACAAAATATTCCAGATGAGGTCTCACCAGTGCCTTGTATAACGGTACTAACCCTCCTTATCTTTACTGGAAATATCTCACCTGATGCATCCTAAAACCGCATTAGCTTTTTCATGGCCATATCACATTGGCAGCTCATAGTCATCTTGTGATCAACCAATACTTCAAGGTCCTTCTCCTCCTCTGTTACTTCCAAATGATGCGTCCCCAATTTATAACCAAAATTCTTGTTCTTAATCCCTAAATGCATGACCTTGCACTTTTCACGGTTAAATTTCATCCTATTACTATTACTCCAGTTTACAGGGTCATCCAGATCTTCCTGTGTGATATCCAGATCTTCCTGTGTGATATCCTGGTCCTTCTCTGTGTTAGCAATACCTCCCAGCTTTATTAGCACATTCCCACTTTTTGTTCCAAAGTCAGTAATAAAAGATTAAATAAGATTGGTCCCAAAACCGATCGCTGAGGAACTCCACTAGTAACCTCCTTCCAGCCTGACAGTTCACCTTTCAGTATGACCTGTTGTAGTCTCCCCTTTAACCAGTTCCTTATCCACCTTTCAATTTTCATCTTGATCCCCATCTTTTCCAATTTAACGAATAACTTCCCCGGTGGAACCGTATCAAGTGCCTTACTGAAATCGAGGTAAATTAGATCCACTGCGTTTCCTTTGTCTAAAAAATCTGTTACCATCTCAAAGAAGGAGATCAGGTTGGTTCCACTCTGTCCCCAAACCCTTAATATTTCAGCCCAAGCAATTAAAGTTTGTAAAGTTAGAAGCAGCAGAAAACAGGGTCTTCTTGTAATGGGAGGAGTCAGGTACCCTTAATAATAAATGGTCCTATTAGCTTTGCCAGTAATATATGTTGGTAACAATTCTGTTTTTGCTGGCACTAGAAGGATAAGCCCTGATGCTCACCTCTCACACAGGACCCACATCAGTGTAAATGGGATGAGAATTGGGGCCAATTACCTAGACTATCAGAAGCTTTGGCATTCAGGATTTCAATTGTCATGAAGCACACATATATAACTACTGAAGTTTTAGCTAACTGATGCTAAAATCATGTCAGAATTTGGTGGGAGTGCAGGGAGTGCAGAGACAAGGACGATTGTAATAGCAGTGGGGACTGGAATTTGAGAGAACCCCAAAGGTGTACACATTGTGAAATTTTTCAACAGTTTTACAAAGCTAGTGTTGACCATCACAACAAACATATTGTGAAGGTTATGTTAAATATTTAGAATGACATGACATTCTCCTGAATATTTCATAATACGTCTGGACAGGATATCCTCTGCAGGCCAATGTAAATGCTTCAGGACTAAACAACTTTTTCAAGTGCTATCATATTTACAGAATAAACTATAGGACATTTACAAATTCATTATGAAATATCAGTAATTAAACTTAAATTACATATCTCAAAATACAGTTCTGCAGATTAGTGATTGAGCAAGAAGAGACTAGACAAGGAACTCCTGTGTACTACTCCTTAGCTTTGCCTAGACCTTGTTAAATTATGTGACTTGTGATTTGTAAAGCATGGATGATAATGCCCATTCTATCTTGAACATGGTGAGGAGTAGGTAGTTGCTGTAAAGCATTCTGCATAGCGCTGTTGTATTTTCAGAGTGATAACTATAAACATTGAAGATTCTTGCTTTTAGCGTGTGTCTGCTAATTCATATTATTCAGTCGCTTGGAATGGGTCTTTCACTTCCTGCTGGTAATTAACAAGGTTCTCCAATACCACTAAAGCATGAGAATTTATTTCTTTGTGTTGCAGGTAGATGATACTCAGCAGTGCCAAGCAGAAACAGCTATTGAACCCATGGAATCTAGTTCAAGATCTCCTCTTTGCATGAAGAAGCAAAACACACAAGCTGTTGCTGAGAACTTGATGGAGAATCTCAACACACACCAAGGCAGATGTTCCTTGAGCACACAAAAACTACCTGATCAAAATGAACAAGACAAAAACTGTATGGTACAGTAAACCTGAGTAGTATAAGTAGTATACCATGAAACAAACCCTAACCGCACCCCTTGACCCCTTAAACTCTGCCCCTTGAACCAGTGATGAGCTGCCAAATTTTTAACAACGGGTTCCCTCCTCCTCCAAAATTTTAACAACGGGTTCCCTCCTTCCCCTCCGTGGGGTCGTGCCCCATCCAACCCCTCATGTTCCTTAACACACACACCGAGACCCCTGACCCAGCCCCCCCTTCCCTGGCCCCCGACTGCCCCTTGCCGCCCCACCCAACCCCTCCTCTCATTCTCAATGGCCCCCCAGAACCCCTACCCCATACAACTACCCCTTCTCTCTGTCCCTGAGTGCCCCCACCACCTCATCCAACCCTGCTCTTTCCTGACTGCTCCCCGGGACCCTTGCCCCCATTCAATCCCCCTGGTCCCTGCCCTCTGACTGCCCTGACCCCTATCCACCCCCCCACAACCCACCCCCTCCCTGCCCCCTTACCACACTGCCTGGGGACCGGGTCCACTCTGCCAGGACCACGACCGACTCCCCGGGCCGGGCCAGCCCGACTCCCCGGGCTGGGCCGGCACGGCTGGGGCCCGCCCGGGCCCGACCGACCGGGCCGGGCGGCACGAGGCCCGACTCGCCGAGCAGCTTGGCCCGGGCGGGCCGCACCGGGCCTGACTCGCCGAGCCGCCGCCCGACTTCCCAGGCCGGGCCGGCACCGGGCCCCACTCGCCGAGCCGCTCGGCCCGACTCCCGGCCGGGCGGCACCGGGCCCGACTCGCCGAGCCGCCGGCCCGACTCCCGGGCAGGGCCGGCACCGAGCCCGACTCGCCGAGCCGCTCGGTCCGACTCCCGGCCGGGCCGGCACCGCCCGCCGCCGCCCGACTCCCGGCCGGCACCGGGGCCCGGCCGCTCGGCGGCAGCCGCGGGGCCCGACTCCCCGGGCCAGCGCTGGGCTGGAGGGAGCCACGGTCTGGGACCGGGAGCTGCTGAGCCAGACGCACCTCCCCTCCCCCTCCGCGCCCCAGCTTACCTGCTGGCTGCCTCCATGCTGCTTGTTCAGGCTTCCCGCGAACATCTGATTCGCGGGAAGCAGGGGAGGGGGAGGAGAAGGGGGCGGAGCAGGAGAGGAGTGGGTGGGAACTTTTATTAAATTTAGCAGCCCTTAACAAGCGGTTCTAAAATGGCTGCTAAAATTTAACAACGGGTTTGTGCGAACCCATGCGAACCCGCTGCAGCTCACCCCTGCCTTGAACCCCACTCACCTGTCACCAGAAGTCCCGCTCCGGGGGGTATTAATCCCAGGGTCAAGATGCCACAAGATGCCGGAAGCAAGGTGTGTCACGTGACCATCCTCTACCACTCAGGAAGGGTTTCAGCCGCTGGGGACCACCCCGAGAGGAGATTTGACCAATCATGGCAAGTTCTGGGGTGGAGTGACCCATCTGGATGTGGGTCATGTGACCCCTCTAAGAACTCCTCCTACTTCCCTCTACCAATCAGGATGGGGTTCACCCTGATAGGACCTCCCTCAGAGGAGATCTGACCAATCAGAGTGAGTTCTGGGGTGGGGTGACCTGTTCGGAAGTGGGTCGTGTGACCCCCTCTAAGAACTCCTCCCAACGCCCTCTGCCAATCAGAGAGCAGCACCATTACCCCATAAGTCCCAGCTCCGGGCAGAGGAGGCCATCTCTGACCAAGGACACGTGTTTTAGAAATTGTGGAAAGGCTACTGAGAGGAAACATGGACTCCTTTACCACCCCCATGAGAACTTCGGACTTTGTTTTGACCCCGAGCACCTTTGGAATTGTGTGGAGAAAGCGCTACCTCGGTGACAGTTCCAAGGAGGACCCTTTGACTCAACGTTGATGGATACGTTGGAATCCGACCCCGAAAACTTTGTTAGGCATCCCAATTAGTGTGAAGGCCTCTCATTGTCCACCCCCCTCGAGGTGGACAATGAGACCCTTTGACTCAACCGTTGGGTTCTTACACTGTTTGTTTTCTGAAAATCTCTCAACAGCTTAACGATGCTGTGACAGTACCTCCTATACGGCTTTTGACAGTACCTCCCATAAGGCTTTATGGAAATAATGCTTAGAATGTGTTTTATGGAACTATGCTTAGAATGTGTTTTATGCTACATATGCCATGTAACACATCTCCGTAAAGGTTATGATCTAATGAATGTATTAATCCTATTCGTATGCATGTATCATTTTTGTATTCAAAGTTATGAATGTTGGCTGTGTACCGGCTTGATTTCTAAATAACCTTAGTAGAGCATTTGGTCAGTTCCTGGGGAAAGGAATGTTGAAATTAAGTACCTAATCAAGAAACACTGAAAGGACAATGGATCTTGGAATGCTCCAATCCACATAAGAAGTCTACTTGAGGAAGTTCAAGGTAGCATGTAAACAATGGATGCTCCCTGTAAAAACTGTGAGTCATGCATGGATATGTGGCTTGCCCAAGTGACTCCAAAACTCCATCTTGGAGCTGGACTCGGCACAGGAGTGAGGAGTGGATCTCCACCCCCAAGAGAAAGTCTATTTAAACCCCTGGGAGAGCCCTCCATTTTGTCTTCAGCTGGCTAAAGAGACAGCCCCATCTCCCCCTCCCTGGGATACTTGAAAGAAATTGGAACAAAAGACAGTGACTGCAGGGGGTGTGAGTGATTGCTGGACCCAGGCTAAAAGGAGATTAGTTTGTAAAAGGGAGCATTGTGGAACTGGTGAGGATCTTATCTGTATTCAGTTTGATTAGATATAGATTTGCACATTTTCTTTTATTTTGCTTGGTGACTTACTTTGTTCTGTCTTTTACTACATGCATCCACTTAAATCCTACTTTCTGTCTTTAATAAAATCACTATTTACTTATTAATTAACTCAGAGTATGTATTAATACCTGGGGGAGCAAACAACTGTGCCTATGTCTCTATCAGAGTTATAGAGGGCAAACAATTGATGAGTTTATCCTGTATAAGCTTTATACAGGGTAAAAGGGATTTATTTGGGTTTAGACCCCATTGGGAGTTGGGCATCTGAGTTTAAAGATAGGAACACTTCTGTTAGCTGCTTTCAGGTAAACCTGCAGCTTTGGGGCAAGTAATTCAGACCCTGGGTCTGTGTTGGAGCAGCCGGGAGTGTCTGGCTCAGCAAGACAGGGAGCTGGCAGGGAAAGCAGGGCTTGAAGTAGTTTGGGAACATCAGGTGGCAGCTCCCAGGAGGTTTCTGTGATCCAGCCTGTCACAGTGGCGTAGTCAGCAGAATCTGTGCACATCTGATTGCTTTGAGGTACTGGTAGTGATTTTAAGTGAGTTTTGAGTGTGGTCGGTGGCTGAAGAACAGACCAAGTGGTTACTGGTTTGTTATTTTCTATTTGCTTATTTTGGGTAAGGGAAGTAGGGACAGAAAAGGAAGCAAAATAAGTAAGAGACAAGATCTGAAGATGCTAAAACTGCACAGGGTGCAAATTGCCCAGAAAGGCTGAACACTGGGCACTGTGAAAGTCTCTGTTAACGAAGAATCCCCTGAGCTGAGTGCATCCCACTTTCAGTGAACTGCAGAGGGGATGTGGCCCAGAAGAAAAAAGCAGGAAAATGACTAGCAGTGAAGCAGCTAACAAACTAGAGTTGGCTAGACTGGAAGCAAAAGAGAAAGAAAATGAACATAAAAGACTAATGGAGAGGGAGGAGGCTGCCCACGAGAGAGCTATGGAGGCAGAGACAGCAAGGGTGGAGGCAGAAGCAGCTTCCCACAAGAGAGCTATGGAGGCAGAGACAGCAAGGATGGAGGTAGAAAAAGCCAGGGAAGAGGCTGCCCACGAGAGAGCTATGCAGACCCAGAGAAAGGCCCAGAAGCATGAACTGGCTGTAACGGAGTCAAAGAGACAAAACCCTCCACCTGCTGGCTCCACTTCCCCAAAAATTCATAAATGGGAGCAACTGTGTCCACAGTATGAGGAATCCAGCGAGATCGCCGAATATTTCATCACCTTCAAGAGACTGGGCACCCTGCATGCCATCCCTGAAGATCAAAAGATGACCACATTGATAGCAAAATGGACTGGTAGAGCTCTGGACATATTCTGTAAGATGCCTATTGATGATGCTTCAAACTACAGTAAATTTAAGGATCTGGTTTTGAAAAAGTTTCAGATTACACCTGAAACCTACAGGGTGAAATTCAGGAGTCTTAAGAGGATCTGGATTGAGTAATGTGGTTTATGCCAATGAAATGAGAGATTTGGTAGACAAGTGGGTGTGGGGGAAGGGCATTACAAGCTTCCAAGGGATGTGTGATCTGGTTACTCAGGAACACTTCCTGAATATGGGCAGGGAAGATGTAAAACAGTATTTGTGGGACAAAAAGGTAAATGCAGTGGGTGAATTAGCTGGGTATGCAGACTCTTATGAGCAAGCACAAGCTGCAATCAAACATAAACCACTGGGAGAGGGGTACAGGGTTGGGGAAAGCAGAATCACCGTTTTACCCTGGGAAAAGGAGGCTGGGGAACCTCCCAATTCCTGGAACTCGTCCCAAATTTCCTGTGCAAGCAGAGGAGCCCAAGAGGTGCTAGGATTGTAAGTCAACTGAGCACCTGAGGACTAAGTGTCCCTTTCTGAGTAGAAACAAGCAACAAGTAACACATGAAGCTGTGGCTTCTCAGAGCCAGGCTGTGGCCTCTTTCCACACAGGATTTGTAAAGCTTGCTTCCACACAACCAAGCAATGAGCATATGCATGCTGTTAAAATGAATGGTGCAGTGCTTCTTGGACTGAGGACACAGGTGCTGAGATTTCTGTGGTCAGGAGGACCTTATCCAGAAGAAGGATCTGTTGCCAGGTAAAATGGCAGAATTAGAGCTGTTAGCGGGTTACAAAGTCTTTGCACCTTTAGCTAAAGTACACATGCAAACTAAGGATTTGCAGGCTGAACCGACTGTTGCAACGGTGGCACACAATTTTGCACCGTTTCTATTGGGAAACGATTTCTTTAGTGTGGCAGAATCTGTCCCAGGGCTGGTTAGCAGTCGGGGTCGGTGCGGGGTGAAGTCACATGGACTGCGTGGGGAATAGGAGGGTGTCTCATATATTCCTCTGCAGCAGTAAAGAATGCAGCTTTGGGGGCAGGGATGGTTGTGGCCAGTTTCTGTAGTCCCGGGCTCAAGGAAAGTTCCAGAGGAGGGGCTGGATGAAGGCAGCTCCTGTCCCGTAATCATCTCCCCAGGGGAGGGGGAGGAACCACCTTGTAACAGGGGGGCCACCACAGCTGCTGACTGCCAGGAAATTGCAGGTCAGCAGAGGGCAGGGCCTGCCCTGGGGTGCATAGAGACGTGTGTCCCAAAGGTGGGAGTTGGGGTCCTGGTGACCACAGTGGTGGAAACAGACCCCAAGATCGCTGTAGCTGGAAGCAAACCCAACCTGAGTGAAAAGGGGGGAATTTTGCTGGCCAGTGAAAAGTCTGCCATAGCTGGTAGCTGTGAGCCCACAGTTGGACCAGGGTCACCTTCCCTTTCGGGGGACACAGGAGTGTCTGACCCAGAGGGGAGCCCAGAGAGGGAAGCCCAGATGGAAGGGGGGGCAAAGAGTCCGCCCACCTTTTGTGGGAAGGGACTTTCCCAGGAGGAGGGTGAAAAGTTTGCATTTAAAATGCCAGCCCCTTCTCCTATGGTTCATGTTGTAAGGGAAACCTGGGGGTCAGATCTCCTGAACGGGGGAGTCCATCCAGCTGGCCTGTTGGGAACAGAAAGTGGGGTGCCCAAGGGGTTGTTGCCTGATTTGGGGAGGGTTAGTAGGGACAGTGGAATTTATCCACTTAATTTAGGTTTATTTAATAATTAATTTTCTAATTAATTAAGAATGTTAGTAATAATTAATAGATATTAATAATATGGGTATGGCTCGCCAATATGTGTGATCAGAAGATAAAAGTTCGTCTTGAATCAGGCTTCACAGAATTTAATACAAGGAGATTGGGGTTTAACAGGAATTTACACTGAGACAAAGTTTAGTCAAACAAGACCTTTTATTTAAAATCAATGAAACAAGAAGTAAATGTAAAATGTTAAAAGCAGTATGAGATTACAAAGTTACAAAATATCACAGTTCTTTAAGAGATATGATATGATATTATACAGTTCTAAATGCACTCTGCAGCAAAGAGTACTAAAGTGAATTTCACACCTCTGCTAGAGGAAGTATAGTTATAAAGAAACTGGTAATGAATTAAACCCTTCTTAGCATAGATGCTTAGAGGTGAAGTAGAAATTAAGAATTATTTCATACTCACAACTTTGAAAAGAATTAATACTACGACTAGCATTGACAGCTTTCGTAGGAGAAGGAGGCTTCGAAGCAGGTTGAGACGACCAGGAAACAGAGAGATGTATCGCCCTAATGGTGGATTATCACACCTTTTATAGGAAAAATCCTTCCTCCTATGCCCAAATTTGTCTTTCCCCCATGGAAAGGTGAGGGTACCTGTTTTCATAGGCTGACCTTTGTGTACGTACTAATGACAACTATCTACGTATCTTGTGGTAGACTTGTTATATTTTGTGGGCAGAAATACCCTACTTTTGCACCTAACTAGGTGAAAGGTTAGCAGATATTCAGAAAGTCCCTAGACAATTTATGAGGTTTGTTTCCTAGTATCACTTTTCTGAGTAAGGGTCTTAAAGGTTGCTTTCAGCATCACAGAGGAAATAGGCCAGGATGTCTGGTTTAGAAGCTTCTAGATATCTTGCATTTATAGCTATTGCAAATTCTATTAATCTATGCAGCCTACACACTTTTATCAAAAAGACATTTTATACAGACCAACAGATTAATCCTCAGGGCTACATGCCCCCCTTTGACGGGGTGGTTTACATAAAGAAACCCCGTCACCTAGGACTTACTATCTGTGGGGCCTTTTTTAGTTTCATACCTGGGCAAATTTTGGTATGTATCAGGAATGGGCACCATGTATATATATTCATCTTTATCCCCAGATGGTGCTCGTCTGTGCATTTGTTTAGGGGATTGTCTGGGTGTCTGTCTAGGTCTCTGCCTAGTTTTTGGCTTGGGTTTGTTGCATTTATACAGCATATAACCTAACATAAGGAAATTAATCCCAATCCCAATTCCTTGGATAATTATCCATACTTTTAATCCGAAATTTTCTCTGGAAGTTATTACAGGCTCATTCCCTTCATTCATTAATTGGGTAATAACTTGTTGGGCTTCATCCATATTGTTAGTAATTTGAATGAGGTGAGTCTCTTTACGAGTCATTAAGGATTTCAGATGCAACCCTAATGGTGGAATATAAGCCAGAAAAGTAGGTGTACTTTGAATAGTTAAATTCTGGTAATCAGGGTTAGACTGAATAATGGTAATGTTCTCAAAAATAGGAATAGGGGAAATAACTTGATTTCCTATTACCGTGGGTTGCTTTGGGGTAAAACAGAAATTTGGCTTTGTGACAGGACACTACAAGGGACCATACTGGTACCTCTTTTGATTGGTAACCACGCAAAATTGGTTCCTTCCAGCATAGGTCACCCTCTCCATCGGAGTCTTCCATGTGGTCAGCCTCACCAGGCATGACGATGATGAATTCTGTGCTTTCTCTCCCTGTAGTCCACACAAAACAGTGTCTGTTTCAAACACATTACACCTACAGATATACTGGGGTCCCTTTTCAGAACAACAGGCCATCTGTGGTACCTTCCAAGTCTTAGTTGGAGTGTGATAGACTACCAGGGGAGGTGCATAACCCATGTTCTGGTGACTTATATGACAATAACATTACTTGATCTCCTACCTCCCAAGTATTCTCTCTCTGGTTTTTGTCAAAGTAAGCCTTTGCCTTACGTCTGGATTTTCCCAATTTAGCAGCCACCTGCAAGTGAATGTGATTTAAATGTTTTTGCAGATTTTGCAGGTAGGTATCCATTTTTATTCCCTCTAATTGAGTGCCACTAGCTTGCCAAATTAAATGTTCTGGTAGTCTCATTGTTCGGCCTGTCATCACTTCAAAAGGTGTTTTATCAGTAGATGCAGCCGGTGTCGCCCTCAATGCCATTAAAATTAAAGGCATGAGGGTGTCCCAGTTACGTCCATTGGCATCAACCAGTTTCCTCAACATCACTTTTATAGTCCGATTGGTTCGTTCCACCATCCCAGATGACTGTGGTCTGTATGGGATGTGTAGTCTCTGCGGGACTCCCATCAATTTAAGACAATCCCTAAAGAACTGTCCTGTAAAATGTGATCCCTGGTCTGATTCTACCTTTGCAGGGATCCCCCAGCGAGAGAAGACTTGTTCTACCAAGACCTTGGCAGTGGCTTTTGCAGTATTGGCTTTAAGAGGAAATGCCTCTATCCACTTTGAGAAAGGATCGATAATCACCAATAGATATTGGTTACCTCTTTGGGTCTTTGGTAAAGGACCTACAAAGTCAATCTGCAAAGCCATCCACGGACCTTCATACACCTGGGATCTTAGTGGTGCATTTCTTTTGGATGGAGTAGGATTAGCTTGGGCACATGCCAGACAATTTTCACAATATTGTTGCACATCCATCCTAAGAAGTGACCACCACCCTACAGATGCAAGACGTTGGACAGTTTTGTCCACTCCCTGATGTCCTCCTGTAGGAGTGTCATGGACCATGTACATCATTTCCCTTCGTAGGTGAGCTGGAACTACCCACACAGGGAAAGGACCTCCTGTATACATGAGAACTCCATCTACGACTTGTAACTGCTGTTCATGTCGTTTGTACAAAGGGTCTATTGTTAGTGATCCCTCTTTGTCTATTTTGGAAAGCTCTAAAATTACTTTTATTATGTCCTTATCCAATTTTTGCATGTCTTTTAGATCTGGTATATTGGGTTGTACCAATTTAGTTGCAGCTACAGGACATTTAGGATTAGGGGTAATAACAGAATACTCCTGATCCTTACTTTCCCAAAATTCTCCTGATTGGGCTCCTTCACGGGCCAATTTATCAGCTTTCTCATTTTCCATAGCATAAGGGTCTAATTTCCAGTGAGCTTTTACCTTTTTTATTTTGATTGGCCGCTCTGAAACAGTAACTATTACTGTTAGCCAATGGATGTATCTCATCAGTGATGCATACCTAATAGGTGTGCCATCAGAAGATGTAAAACCATTTGTTTCCCAATATGGTAGGAACTCTGTGAGAGAATTGCATACCCATGCAGAGTCTGAAAACAGACAGATATCTTGGTATGTGGTGGTGATGGAGAACTGCACACAGTACTCCAACACACAAGCCACTGCAGCTAATTCTGCATATTGAGCCGAATGTGGAGTGCATGAATATGCCTTTTCCCAAGGCTCTCCTTTCCCCTCAGGGGGAACTGCATAGATTCCGAACCCAGTATAGGGTTTGCCTTGATGGTAATAACTAGAACCATCAACAAAGAATTTATACCTATTAATGGGATCTGTCTCCTGGATTAAAGGTTGAAAGAGCTTTTGTTTTTCCTCCCCCCTTAGATCCAATTGATCAAAGTTGGGACACTTGTGTGGCTCTCCCTGATATAATAGAGCTGTTGGTAACAAGGATGGTGTCCTAATAGGTTTGACTGCAATATCTTTTCCTTGCAGTAATAATGCCCAGTGAGCAAGGCGAGCATTTGAAACTTGCCCATCTTTTACCCTGTTGGACAGTAAAAACTGAAGAGGAGTGTGCGATGAGTGTAATATGATCGGGCTGAGGCCAATTAGAAAAGAAAAGTGTTGTATGGCCCAACTGGTTGCCAATAGATACTTTTCACAATTGTCATATTTGAGTTCAATTGATGACATTAAACGTGAGGCATAGGCCACAGGTCTGATTTTCCCATGCCTTTCTTGTGAGGCCACAGCCGCCAACGCATTAACACTCACCGCTACCTCCAGATGATAGGGTATTTCAGGATTTGGTGTGATCAACACCGGAGCCTTGATAATGGCCTGTTTTAGTTGGGATACTGCCTCCGTGTGTTGCTCAGACCATTCCCACTGTACACCTTTCTTTAGAAGTTGGTACAAAGGACCTGCAATAGAAGCAAAATTAGGGATGAAATCCCTGTGGTACCCAGTTAAACCTAGGAAAGCTCTTAAAGCCGTAGGTTCCTGTGGTAAAGGCAATGTTTGGATTGCATCCACCTTCTGTTGCGCTGGGGTTCTACCCCATTTTGTCAGGGTGAGGCCCAAGAAAGAGACACAATTAGCCATTAGCTGAGCCTTGGCTGGATTGCACTTTAATCCTGCTTCTTTTAGAATTTGCAGGAGCTCACAAGTCTTTCTAAATGCTCCTCTTTCGTCTGTGTTGCTAAACACAGATCATCTACATATTGAAATAGAACATTTGGTTTAGAAAATGGTGACAGTATCCGTCTCATTTGTGCATGGAATAAAGCTGGAGAGTTTTTATATCCCTGGGGCAAACGTGTCCAAGAATATTGCACTCCCTGAAAACTAAATGCAAAACGGTACTGTGAAATGTGTGCCAATGGTAATGTCCAAAAGCTGTTACTGATATCTAATACAGTAAACCATACAGCCTCTGGATCAAAAGATTTGATTAGATCTGGCATTTTGGCCACTGTGGGGGCACAAGTTGGTGTGACCTGGTTTAGGCGTCTGTAATCTATTGTGAGACGCCACGAACCATCCGGTTTCTTAACAGGCCAAATAGGTGAATTTGCAGTGGAAGTACATTTTCGTAGTACTCCCTGTGTCAGCAAGGATTTAATAGTCTTTTCTATGTATGGATTTGCTTGTTCTGGGTAAGGATACTGTTTTTGGGCTGAAATTTCTCCTCCTTCCACCACAATAGTGACAGCCATGCATCCACAGTCATGTTTGTGTTTAGCAAAGGCATCTGCATGTTTGTACAGTAATGCCTGTAACTCAGGTTGGTCTGCATGTTTAGCCACTATTTTGTCCAAATCATACCCTTCAGGTTCAGAGTCCTCCACTGGAGATACCATGCCACACTCAGGTATGACTACTGGAGAGTCATCCTTTTCCTGTTCTACTGAAAGACACAATAATTGGTTACACAAATCAAGAACACATCCCTGTTTGTATAAGAAATCAGTTCCCAATAAGGAATTATTTGGGTCTGCTAACTTCATTAATGCAAAAGTATGATTCTTTCTTAGGTGACCTATTTGTACTTCAAGGGGTGTAGAAAGTGTGGTAGTAACCTGATTACTTGCAAAAGTTGCAAGTGTCTTGGTACATCCTGATGATAGAGGAGAGGATCTAGGATCCTCGACATGGAGAATACTGATTGCTGCTCCAGTATCTATAATGAGATTCCTGTCTAGTCCCTCTATCACTGCAGATATTGTGGGTCTTCCACTTGTATCTCTGCCTACAGGGGTTATGACTACACTCGGGGTTGTTTGTAGTCATGCAGCATATGCTGTCAGATAATCAAGGGGTTCCTCCTCTATCTCCTCAGAGGCAGCCAATTCTGGAGGAGTGGCTGTCCACTGGGAAAAAGGGGATGGATCGACGGAGGCCACTGGACGGTTCAAGGTTGCTGAGCCTTGGCCTTCCATCATCATCAGCTCATTCACACGGGCATGAAGTTCTCGGATAGCCCGTCGTTGAGCCTCAAGCGTCTGTTGCACTGTTTTAAACATTTTCACAACTGAGTCCTCAGTTTTGTGCAAAGGCGGTGATTTAGGTCTCTGCAGACGTGAACTGTTCTGTGCAGCATCTGAAAAGAAAGGAACACGATCCCGGCTCCTGCATAGGATCCAAACGCATAACCCTGTCGAGGGCCTGGCCACTCGAAGGTCCAGGGTTATTACGTGGGTTAGGGTCATTTTGCCAACGTTGATACTTAGGGAATTTAGGAACTCCTTGTTCTAATCCTGGCTGAGGTCGAGGTTCCTTAATCCTCACCGTAGGATTAGTTTGTGGTTCCTGAAGTACTGCAACCGGGGCTCCACGCCGACCTAATTTAGAGCCTCCCTGTGCATGTGCTTTAGCCAATAAGGCTAATGTTCTTTTTAAAGAAATATCATCAGTGATATGCATATTAACCATTTCTCTTAACTGAGGAAGAGAATTATTAACTAACAGACTGATATATGGCAGTTCATCTGTTTCCTCTTTGATATGACTCCGCCAAGCTGCACTCAACTGCAAATGAAACTGATGTGGAGTTTCATTAGGTTTCTGCTTTAAGTTAGACAGAATTGCTACTCCAGCTTGCCCTGGGTGCTGATTATGTTCCAATAGGGCTACTGTCTCTTGAAAACTTTTCTCTCCTACCCTAAACTTAAGTGGCAAAGTACTCCACAATGCTCGATTCACTGTGAGTTGTAAGATTTTAACCCAATCTTCTCTTGGTAAGCCAAACACTTTTGCTGTCTCCTGCACACGTTGTGCATGCATAGCAACTGAAGAATCCTCCATCATTCCTACTTGCTTAGCTACCAGGTCTAAGGTTTTAATATCTGTAACAACTGCTACAGGACAATCAGAATTGGAACCTGCAGTTCCTTCTTCTGGATCTGAATCTGAGCTTTCATCTGAGCTTTCATCTGAGCTTAAATCTACAATTTCTATTCCTTGCCTCCTTCTACCTGGATTCACATTTTCCTCATCTGAACCATCAAAACTTTCCACTGGAGATAATCCTGGGTATCTAGGATAATTTTCCATGAAATGTCTATGGGTTACATTCAAAGTGTCTCCACACTGACGCAGGACATCCCTTAGTCCACTAAAGTCTGGCGTGGTAGGGCGTTCTACTGATACACTAGGTGATACCAGCATATACCACGGGGGTGTAGAGGACCCACGAAATTCCTGGGGTCTAGGCAATGTTGATTGCCCAAATGCCAATAAATGTCCACCCAAAGGGACTGGATTTTCTACTCTATATGGTGCTAATGTAACATTGGGTGGAGGAGCAGGAATTCTATTCCCTGCTTGTTGTTGTAGCTCTCTTTGTAACTTAGAGATCACTACATCACATGCATTAGCTACCTGTGTTACCTGTGATACGGCCTCTTCTAACCCTTGAACAATGACCGATTGTAAAGGTATCGCTTCTTCACTCACAGAAGCTGTCTCTACAGAAGTAGAGATCTTTTCCTCTTTCTCTGCTTCTCTGTTTGTGTCACTAACTGCTTCACTGACTGTGACACTTGTCTCCGCCTCCTGAACTGTCACTTCAGAACTTCCGTCTCTTATCGGCAGACTGTCAGTTTTCTCTGCACTGCCAATTTCCTCTTCTGACTCTACAGATTCAAGATTCGCTTCTGAAGGTACTGTGTCTGCTTGAACTAATTCTCTTGTTTTACTTCTAGTCACTGGTCCAATATGATTTTCTACCTCTGTCGGGTCCACCATACCAATAGGAATGGGAATCAATTCTTCAACTTCCTCTGCTCTATTTTCTCCCTTTTCTAGTTCTTTAATCTTTTCCAACAGCCGACCACGGTCCACTCTATAGGCTACCAGCATCTGATGAACTTCCCTGAGTAACTCCATCTTTTTATCCAATTTCTTTAACAATGAACTACAAGCTACAAGCAAGCATTCAACAGCTATTCCCTTCACCACCTTAGCTCTTTTCTTTTTCTGCTCTGTTTCATCCTCAAATACATTACTCACAAAACCCCATGGGTTTCTCTGCTCAGAAATCATTCCACTATTTCTCAGCTGCTCCAAACCTCCACCATGTTCCTGAATATATTTCCTAGCAAAGTTTTCCAAAGCTAAACTGCTAGAAATTCCAACACACTCCACTCCTGTTATATCTTCATTTTTCATACTCTTAATATGAAATAGAGAATTCATCTCTTTCTTCTTCTAGTATATTCACTAGAATCTAGTATTGTCTAGTATATTCACTAGAATCAATCTTCTGTTGATTTACTCTGATATAGAAGGCGTCCCTTCACAGAAACAACAGGATAATACCCCTTGTACACCGGTTTAAACACTGTATCATAAAAGTCCCAAGTAAATAGAGGGAGTGGGGATACTCTCTTCTCTCTTCTCTCGATGGCTTATAGCAGATCGAGAGGTCTTTCCCCTCTGTCGGGACCTGCCAAATATCGGGGAATACTGAGGCAGACGGATCAGAGGTGCAGTCCGGAAGAGTTAATGGGACTAAGATAAGGTATCTTTGAACTATTCAAGTTCTGACTGATTGCGGCCTTTCTGGCAGCTATGAATACCTTGCTTTATTAACTCCCCGCCACCACTAGTGTGGGTCATCGGATCCAGATGCTACTGCGAATTATTTTATTTGGTACCATTCATTAACTTCTTCAACATATAAAAACCCCTTTCTGTGCGCGCTTATCACTTTAAAACAATATTACTTTAATATTCATTTATCAATACAAAACCTTTAGGCAAAAGTGAAAGTAAAGACCTTAAGATTGCTTAACCACAATACAAAATGGAAATACTGGGCGTGCTGCCAGCAGCAATAACCACAGGAAGTTGTCTCTGTTTAAGAGTAAGATTTCAGAGTTTTACTGAAATTTTTAACCATTTACTTACGGTACAAAGAAAAAGTCTCTAAAGGGTCCAGAAATTCCTGTCACACCCTCCTTAAATCTTCTCCTGGCTGGCTCGCCAGTCTGTTGCCTGATTTGGGGAGGGTTAGTAGGGACAGTGGAATTTATCCACTTAATTTAGGTTTATTTAATAATTAATTTTCTAATTAATTAAGAATGTTAGTAATAATTAATAGATATTAATAATATGGGTATGGCTCGCCAATATGTGTGATCAGAAGATAAAAGTTCGTCTTGAATCAGGCTTCACAGAATTTAATACAAGGAGATTGGGGTTTAACAGGAATTTACACTGAGACAAAGTTTAGTCAAACAAGACCTTTTATTTAAAATCAATGAAACAAGAAGTAAATGTAAAATGTTAAAAGCAGTATGAGATTACAAAGTTACAAAATATCACAGTTCTTTAAGAGATATGATATGATATTATACAGTTCTAAATGCACTCTGCAGCAAAGAGTACTAAAGTGAATTTCACACCTCTGCTAGAGGAAGTATAGTTATAAAGAAACTGGTAATGAATTAAACCCTTCTTAGCATAGATGCTTAGAGGTGAAGTAGAAATTAAGAATTATTTCATACTCACAACTTTGAAAAGAATTAATACTACGACTAGCATTGACAGCTTTCGTAGGAGAAGGAGGCTTCGAAGCAGGTTGAGACGACCAGGAAACAGAGAGATGTATCGCCCGCCCTAATGGTGGATTATCACACCTTTTATAGGGAAAAATCCTTCCTCCTATGCCCAAATTTGTCTTTCCCCCATGGAAAGGTGAGGGTACCTGTTTTCATAGGCTGACCTTTGTGTACGTACTAATGACAACTATCTACGTATCTTGTGGTAGACTTGTTATATTTTGTGGGCAGAAATACCCTACTTTTGCACCTAACTAGGTGAAAGGTTAGCAGATATTCAGAAAGTCCCTAGACAATTTGCGTAGGTTTGTTTCCTAGTATCACTTTTCTGAGTAAGGGTCTTAAAGGTTGCTTTCAGCATCACAGAGGAAATAGGCCAGGATGTCTGGTTTAGAAGCTTCTAGATATCTTGCATTTATAGCTATTGCAAATTCTATTAATCTATGCAGCCTACACACTTTTATCAAAAAGACATTTTATACAGACCAACAGATTAATCCTCAGGGCTACAGGGTCCAGAGCCCCCCATTGAAAGGTGGTGTTCTTGCTGCACCTGTAAGAGATAAAACTCTCTCTCCAAGATGGGGGTGGTGGGGAATCTCTGCATGGGTGGCACTTCACAAGGGAGTGCGGTCCAGCCCAGAGACATTCCAGAGGGAGGGGCCGAGGGCAGGCATGGTGGCAGTGCACCCTCTCCTTGCCAAAGGCTCAACCACATGCCTGAATTAAAAGCCTTCTCCAAAGAGGCAGAGTGCCTACCAGAGGCTACACAGAGCTGGGAAAATGCAATAGACACTAAAGGAGTCAAACTGAGTGAACGAAGCCTGTCCACCGTAGATATGCTGTTAACCTTGTGTCTTTTGCTAATTCACCTATGGGATAAAACAAAGGAATTCGTACTAGTGTTAAACCCTTTAAAGATGTGGGACATACCTGCTTTGTGGAAGAAACTGTTGTACATGCTAGGGATGGTGACAGGAGAGCCCCACAAGCAAGTTACTTTTCAGCCTACGCCTGTAAACAGTCTGGAAGCTTGGAACAGCAGCAAAAGCATAACAGACACCCATGCTGCTGTGTAGAAGGGGAAACTGAGGCACACTGCCTCATGGCATTGGTGGCTAATTGCCAAAACGCCTCCGCTGTAACAGATATCGCTGTCTGCGTTCTGTTAACAATACTACATCCCAACCTGTTTTCTGGCATCTGAGGACCAGGACCCCCAAAACTGGCTAGGACCCTTAGGAATGACATCATATGGTTTAAAGGTACTTGAAAGGAGTGTGACCAAAAACAAACAGGGATTTTACATGTACTGCCTCCGCCATGGACAGTGTCCAAGTCTCTGGCAGTAAGCTCAGGGGGAGGGTGTGACGGTACCTCCCATAAGGCTCTATGGAAATATGCTTAGAATGTGTTTTATGCTACATATGCCATGTAACATATCTCCATAAAGGTTATGATCTACTGAATGTATTAATCCTATTCGTATGCATGTATCATTTTTGTATTCAAAGTTATGAATGTTGGCTGTGTACCGGCTTGATTTCTAAATAACCTTAGTAGAGCATTTGGTCAGTTCCTGGGGAAATTAAGTACCTAATCAAGAAACACTGAAAGGACAATGGATCTTGGAATGCTCCAATCCACATAAGAAGTCTACTTGAGGAAGTTCAAGGTAGCATGTAAACAATGGATGCTCCCTGTAAAAACTGTGAGTCATGCATGGACATGTGAGTTGCCCAGGTGACTCCAAATCTCCATCTTGGAGCTGGACTCGGCACAGGAGTGAGGAGTGGATCTCCACCCCCAAGAGAAAGTCTATTTAAACCCCTGGGAGAGCCCTCCATTTTGGCTTCAGCTGGCTAAAGAGAGAGCCTCCACCCCCACCCCAGGATACCCGAAAGAAATGGGAACAAAGGACAGTGACTGCAGGAGGTGTGAGTGATTGCTGGACCCAGGCTAAAAGGAGATTAGTCTGTCAAAGGAGCATTGTGGAACTGGTGGGGATCTTATCTGTATTCAGTTTGATTAGATATAGATTTGCGCATTTTAAGCTGTATACAGGGTAAAATGGATTTATTTGGATTTAGACCCCATTGGGAGCTGGGCATCTGAGTGTTAAAGACAGGAACACTTCTGTTAGCTGCTTTCAGGTAAACCTGCAGCTTGGGGCAAGTAATTCAGACCCTGGGTCTGTGTTGGAGCAGACGGGAGTGTCTGGCTCAGCAAGACAGGGTGCTGGGGTCCTGAGCTGGCAGGGAAAGCAGGGGTAGCAGTAGTCTGGGCACATCAGGTGACAGCTCCCAGGGGGTTTCTGTGATCCCACCTGTCACAGATGCCTTTCTAGAGGCCTTTGAGAACGTACACGTCGGTAGCCCTGTGGGAGTAAGTCTATCATGCATCAGCTGTTTTTGCTCATGTCTGAGACACCGATCTCAAGAGGGAAATCTGGAAAAGGACAAAATGGACTTCCTTATGGTAGGGGTCACCCCACTAAAGCTCCCAACTTCCGGGGGGGTGTAATATAGTTATTTAACAGAGCCATCTGTGGAGACATAGAATCATAGAACTTAAGATCAGAAGGGACCATTATGATCATCTAGTCTGACCTCCCGCAAAATGCAGGCCACAAAAGCTGACCCACCCACTCTTGAAATAATTCTCTCCCTTGACTCAACTCTTGCAGTCCCCAAATCCTGGTTTAAAGACTTCAAGTAGCAGGTAAACCTCCAGCAAGCGACCCCTGCCCCATGCTGCGGAGGAAGGTGAAAAACCTCCAGGGCCACTGCCAATCTACCCTGGAGGAAAATTCCTTCCCAACCCCAAATATGGCGATCAGCTGAACCCCGAGCATGCGGGCAAGACTCTCCAGCCAGACACTCGGGAAAAAGACTTTCAATATCCCAACATTGACCCTCAGTACTAATTACCAGTGGCGGCACGTTATTGACCTATTGACTAAATAGTGTTATCCTATCAAACCATTCCCTCCATAAACTTATCAAGCTTAAACTTAAAGCCAGAGAGGTCCTTCGCCCCCACTGTTTCCTTCGGTAGGCTGTTCCAGAATTTCACTCCCCTGATGGTTAGAAACCTTCGTCTAATTTCAAGCCTAAACTTCCCGACTGCCAATTTATATCCATGTCATGTACCATGTTTTACTCACACAAGTATGGAGCGGGGGACACATTCGTATTGACACATTTAAATAAGTTTTATTAATCGCCTGCTTTAACACAACCTTGTGGCACCGCCTGTAAAAATGGATGCCATGACCCCTACCATAAGGGAGTCTGAGCTGGTTCCTGTTGTCAGTAGCTACTGGTGTGATGCTCCCTGCAATGGACACAGCTCAGTCAGTGGTGGGGCTTTCCAATGCACCTTAGGCTGGACAAAGATGTGCTCTCCGGTACGTATTCTTATACACAGGTGCAGAACAGATTACTCATCACTCCTGACGCATTGAGGTGCAGCCCCTTTGCGCATTACTGCCTTTCTCCTGGCACAGGTCGTTTCGAACAAATCTGTCCATCATACAGTCTGTCCATCATATTATCCTTTCCTATTGTCTATTCATCATATTTTGCTTTTATACTGTCATTAGGCTGGGTCTGCCTGTTCCTTGTTATCTGTGTGGGATGTGTTCGTACCCAGCTGTTCTGGTGCTGTTTTGGCATACGTTCCTAAGAACATAAGAACGGCCGTTCAAAGGTCCATCTAGCCCAGTATCTGTCTACCAACAGTGGCCAATGCCAGGTGCCCCAGAGGGAGTGAACCTAACAGGCAATGATCAAGTGATCTCTCTCCTGCCATCCATCTCCATCCTCTGACGAACAGAGGCTAGGGACACCATTCCTTACTCCATCCTGGCTAATAGCCATTACTGGACTTAACCTCCATGAATTCATCCAGTTCTCTTTTAAACGCTGTTATAGTCTTAGCCTTCACAACCTCCCCAAGTAAGGAGTTCCACAAGTTGACTGTGCGCTGCGTGAAGAAGAACTTCCTTTTATTTGTTTTAAACCTGCTGCCTATTAATTTCATTTGGTGACCCCCTAGTTCTTGTATTATGGGACTAAGTAAATAACTTTTCCACTTTCTCAACATCACTCATGATTTTATATACCTCTATCATATCCCACCTTAGTCTCCTCTTTTCCAAGCTGAAGAGTCCTAGCCTCTTTAATCTCTCCTCCTATGGGACCCTCTCCAAACCCCTGATCATTTTAGTTGCCCTTTTCTGAACCTTTTCTAGTGCTAGAATATCTTTTTTGAGGTGAGGAGACCACATCTGTACACAGCAGCTGAAACCCTTCCTCTTCTAGCAGCCCTCTTTCTGCCAATTTCTGTGAGCAGGGCCTGCCTCTGGCTCACAGCCTAAATTTGCTTAGCAACATCTTGACCCTTACTTCAGATCAGGCCTCAGGCCTCATCTCACTACAATTCATTCTTCCATTTTGTCCTTTTCCAGATTTTCCTCTTGAGATCTGTGTCTCAGGCATGAGCAAAAACAGCTGAGGCACGATATATTTTTTCCCACAGGGCTACCGATGTGTAAGTTCTCAGAGGCCTCTAGAAAGGCATCGTCAAGCTGTTGAGAGATTTTCAGTAAAGAAACAGTGTAAGCACCCTACTGCTTGTTGTTAATTTATGCAATCCCTGGTTCTTCTTCGAGTGATTGCTCATATCCATTCCATGTAGGTGTGTGCGCTCCGCGTGCACTTTCGTCAGAAGACTTTTACACTAGCAACTCAGTGGGTCGGCTGGGCGCCCCCTGGAGTGGCGCCACCATGGCGCCGGATATATACACCAGCCGACCCACCCACTCCTCAGTTCCTTCTTACCGCCCGTGTCGGTCGTTGGAACAGTGGAGCGCGGCTTAGCTGACCTCCACTTCCCTAGCTACTCATAGTTTCTCTCGTTAATTATAGTTCAGATTTCTATAGTTGTATAGTTAGAGTATTTAATTCAGAGGGGTTCGGGGATTATCCCCTTCCCCACACCCGGTGCCGGGTACGATGCCCAGTCCACAGGGTTTTACAATGCTCGGCCGGCCACAAGCCGATGCCGACAAGAGATCCTCTCCTAAGTACCTTGAGGAATCTCACCTAACAGATAAGTGCCGCTTTTGTAAGGCCTTTAATCCGAGAACAAAAGGGGAGCGGGACTTTTGTCTCAAGCAGCTCCTGAGGGAGGCAGCTCTTGCCCCTCCGCTCTCGGCACCGAGCGCTGGTTAGTCTTCAAGGAGCGCTCCCTCGGCACCGGATCGCCTCTCGGCACCGGCCGTCGCTGGCTCCGACGTCCACTCGGCATGGATCCCTCTCCTGGAGTATGAAGAGGCACAAGATTCTTGCTGCGTCCGAGCCGCCTGCTCCGCAGCCCGAGTGCTATGCTAAGTCGGATCGCCCGGCACCGATGTCTGCCGCGGCACCGACAATATCCAGGACCTCCCGAGACGAGTGGTGTTCACTATGAATCTCCAAGTGGTCACTATCCCGCCCGTGGGCTCGGGAGTCGAATGCGTGTGCATGGTATCCTTCAGGGGTGACGGGTACCTATAGGTACGTCTTTCCCCTGCTCCCTTGCCACTTAGTCCGTCAATAACATGCAACGCCATGGCCGACAGGTACCAGCCCCTAAATTCAAGGAGGCTAGGCAAATGGACTCCCTGGGCCATAAGATGTACTCGGCAGGCGCCTACAACCGCCTTGCAAACCAGCACGCCCTGCTCAGCCGTTACTATGGGCGGCGCTGGGAGACTTTACAGAGTCGGTTTCTCTGAACTTCTGTCAGGGGTTTGATGCCCTCCTGGAAAAATGGAACGAAAGTGGTGAGAGCTTCCCTACAGGCCTTGTTGGTTGTAGCTGACTCCGCAGCCACGACTCTGGGCTCGGGTGTGGCCACGAGGCACATTTCATGGCTCCAGTTATCGAGCCTCCCCTCGCAGCTGCTGCACACTATACAGGACTTGTCCTTCAAGGACAAAGGCCTTGTCCTAGGCTGCAAGGCCAAAGGACAGCAAGGTCACTATGCACTCCCTCTCGGCATATGCATACCGATGTCTCACCGCCGACCTTTCCGCCCAGCCTCACTGCCCTTACCCTGCGCCTAGACAAAGACAGGGCTTTGCCAGCAGGCGTCGCTGAGGCAATCGTAGGCGTTGGTCGGGACCCCAAAGGGGCCAAAATCAGGGTCCTCCTAACCACCAATCGGGCAAAAGCCTATCCCTCCTCATCCATCTTAGGCACTCCTCTCACAAGCAATTCCTTTTGCAAGACGTGCGGACGCTCCTCACCATCGGAGCTATAGAGGAGGTCCTAAGGACGAATGGGGCAAAGGGTTCTAGTCCCTCCGATTCCTGATCCCCAAGGCCAAGGGAGGTCTCAGACCTACCCTAGACCTGCGGGAGCTCACCAAGTTCATGATAGACCTGGAGGTCCGCATGGTGTCCATGGGACCGTCATCTCATCCTTGCATCCCGGAGACGGGTATTCCGCCCTCGATATAACGGGTGCATATTTTCACGTCGCCACTTATCCTCCACACAGAAGGTACCTCCGGTTTGTGGCCAACCGTCATTTCCAGTTTACGGTCCTCCCGGCTGGCCTCTATACAGCCCATGTGTATCCACAGTGTCTGGCTGTAGTCGCCACCTCTCCGCCACCGTCGGATACACGTTCTCTATATCTAGACGATTGGCTCATTCCAGGGACCACCGGGGCCCAAGTTACCACTCATGTGGGTGTCGACAAGGTCCTATTCCTGCGTTCAGGCCTGATGATCCATAAAGAGGAATCCACCTGATTCCCACACAGGGAATAGACTTAACTGGGGGCCACCCTGGACTCCAGTATCGCATAGCCTGCTTACCTACGCCTTGGTTTCACGTGATGGTAACCATTGTACAAGGTCTATGGACCTTCCTGACAACTGTGGCTTGAACTTGCCTAGGTTTCCTGGGTCACATGGCTGCCTGCACGTTCGTAACCAAACATGCCAGGCTGCGCCTCCGTACACTTTAATCGTGACTCACCTCAGTGTACCACCCGGCCAAAGGTGACATGGTCATGGTCGCCTCGATCCCCCCGAGCGTCCTAGGCTCCCTCGACTGGGGGTCGACGCCCTCCCTGATGTGTGCAGGGATGCTGTTCCATCCACCTCACCCCTCGGTGTCCCTCATGATGGACGCCCCATCTCTCGGCTGGGGTGCTTACTTGGGTCAGTTTCACACTTAAGGCCTTCGATTGGCTCACCAGCTGGCCTTGCACATCAATGTCCGGGAGTTGAGAGCAGTCTGCCTTGTGTAACAGATGCTTCAGCAGCACCTGCAAGGCTGTTGTGTCTCGGTGTTCACAAACAACACAACGGACACGCGTTGCATAAACAAGCACGGAGGAGCACGGTCCTCCCCTCTTTGCAGGGAGCTATCCAGCTCCGGGACTCCTGCACAGCCCAATTGATGGACCTGGTACCGTCCTTTCTCCCAGTGGTCCGGAGCACTCTGGCTGATCGCCTCAGCAGATCCTTCCTGTCTCTCAAGTGGTTGATTCCTCCGGATCTTATCCATTCCGTTTCCGGAAGTGGGGTTTTCCCCGCATAGTCCTCTTCGCTCTTGCAAGAACGGAACAAGAGGGAAGTTCTGCTCATTCCAAGGCCTCTCCCCGGGCTCGATCTTGGCTGCTTTTCTGATGCCGTGGGCGAGCCCTCTGCTGTACGCTTTCCCACCGTGCCCGCTGGTTCACAGGGTCCTGCTAAAACTCTGCAGGGACAGAGCGCACGCTATCGTGATCGCTCCGGCGTGGCCTAGGCAGCACTGGTACACCATGTTACTAGACTTGTCGATAGCCAACCCTATTCCCCTGCCTCTTTGCCCAGACCTCATAACGCAGGATCACGGCAAACTTCACCACCCAGACTAGCAATCCCTGAATATCACAGCACGACTGCTGCAGGTCTAAACCGATCGGAGTCACATTGCTCTGCCTCGGTTCTACAGGATTCTCCTGGGTGGTAGGAAGCCTTCCACTTGGTTAACGTATCTGGCCAACTGGAAGTGTTTCTCTTGCTGCTACGAAACACAATGTTTCTCCCACCGAGGTTCCGATACATTTCATCTTGGATTACCTCTGATCTTTCAAACATCAGCGCCTGGCGCGATTCATCATTAAGGGCCTCAAGGGCTTGGGGCATTTATACCCCCAGTTTTGCCGCCCCGCCAAACCTGGGTCTTCAACCTGGTTATAAGCAGTCTTATGCCTGCCCCATTCGAGCCACTGACAACATGCTCGCTGAGATACCTGTCCTGAGAGAGAGTTTTTTCCTTGTAGCCTTTGCATCGGCCAGACAAGTCTCCAAGCTTCAGGCTCTCACAGTGGACCCACGGTGCACTATGTTTCGCAAGGACAAGGTGCGGTTGTGACCACGTCCGGCCTTCCTCCCTAAGGTGCTGTTGACCTTTCCTATCATCCAGGATATCTTCCTTCCGGTCTTCTTTCCGAAGCCACATTCATCGCGAAGGGAGCACATTTGCCCTCCCTAGACGCCGTAGGGCGCTCGCTTTTTATGTCAAGCGGACAAGCCCTTTCGTACGCCCCAACTCTTCGTTGTCTTGGCAGACCGGATGAAGGGCCTACCTGTCTCCTCCCAGAGGTTTTCATCTTGGATGACGTCATGCATTTGCACCTCCTGTGACTTGGCCCATGTTCCATCGAGCCACCTTACTGCTCGTTTGGAAAGGGCTCAGGCTTCTTCTGCTGCCTTCCTGACTCACATACCCTTCCAGGGGCTATGTTGTGCTACTACCTGGTCCTCGGACCGGACCGTTGCCTCTTTGGTCTAACTGTCCAGAGATCATGCAGCCTTTGGCTCAGCAGTTTGCATTCTGCAACATCTCACTCCGACCCCACCGCCTCCGTAAGGCTTGGGAATCACCTACATGGAATGGATATGAGCAATCACTCAAAGAAGAAAAGACGGTTACTCACCGTTGTAACTGTTGTTCTTCGAGATGTGTTGCTCATATCCATTCCACACCCACCCTCCTTCCCCACTGTTGGAGTGGCCGGCAAGAAGGAACTGAGGAGTGGGTGGGTCGGCTGGTGTATATATCCGGCGCCATGGTGGCGCCACTCCAGGGGGCGCCCAGCCGACCCACTGAGTTGCTAGGGTAAAAGTCTTCTGACGAACATGCACGCACGCACACACACCTACATGGAATGGATATGAGCAACACATCTCGAAGAACAACAGTTACAATGGTGAGTAACCGTCTTTTCCTAGCCCCATTACAGCCCATCCTTGACCGTCGCTTCTTAATCATTCATTTAACCGAGCGACGTCTTTTCCATTCTCCTTGTCTGCCGGTGACTCCCCCAAGCCATGATCGCCTTCCACCTCGAGGGGGGTGGACAATGAGAGGCCTTCACACTAATTGGGATGCCTAACAAAGTTTTCGGGGTCGGATTCCAACGTATCCATCAACGTTGAGTCAAAGGGTCCTCCTTGGAACTGTCACCGAGGTAGCGCTTTCTCCACACAATTCCAAAGGTGCTCGGAGCTAAAACAAAGTCCAAAGTTCTCAAAGGGATGGTAAAGGAGTCCATGTTTCCTCTCAGCAGCCTTTCCACAACTTCTAAAACACGTGTCCTTGGTCAGAGATGGCCTCCTCTGCCCAAAGCTGGGACTTATGGGGCAATGATGCTGCTCTCTGATTGGCAGAGGGCGTTGGGAGGAGTTCTTAGAGGGGTCACACAACCCACTTCCGAACAGGTCACCCCGCCCCAGCACTCACTCTGATTGGTCAAATCTCCTCTCAGGGTGGTCCTATCGGGGCGAACCCCATCCTGATTGGTAGAGGGAAGTAGGTGGAGTTCTTAGAGGGGTCACACAACCCACTTCCAGATGGCTCACTCCACCCCAGAACTTGCCTTGATTGGTCTAATCTCCTCTTGGGGTGGTCCCCAGCAGCTGAAACCCTTCCTGATTGGTAGAGGATGGTGGGAGAAGTTCTTAAGGGGTCACACGACCCACTTACGGACGGCTCACCCCACCCCACAACTCACCCTGATTGGTCAAATCTCCTCTCAGGGCACTGCTAATGGGACAAAACCCATCTTGATGGGTAGAGGGCAGTGGAAGGAATTCTTAGAGGGGTATGAAAACTATATGCTCACTATTTTTTGTCAAAATAATTTGTATAATACTTTCAACACGAAATCATTTTTACACATCTTGTTGTTAAACATTTACTGATAACTATGTCAGTAAAGCTGTGTTGAATGAATGGACAGATCCATTTTTATTTCTCAACATGTTGTTAATATAGGTGATTGTTGTACAATGTTCTGTAAATAATTGTGTAGAAACTTGTTTGAAATAAAATTTAATAGAAATTCAGTTAAGTACCAAACCACACATTACATTAGCAGTATTCCTTCTGTATATCAATGTTTCATTAAATTTCCAAAACACATTTTTGAGACTATTTATTACTAGAAATTCACCTTGATCGATCAGTCCTTCAGCCGTCGTCTCATTTGTGCCGATCACAACACGTCTTCCATTCTTCTCGTATCATGGCCTTCCTTCCCCATGTGCGGCCATGTCTTTTCATGATAACATCTTCCCATCTCTTTGGAGTTTGGCCGAGTGCAGCTGCAGTCCATCGATTGTCAGTGAGCCTCACTATATGCCAGGCCTATCACATTCTACTATGCATGCTCTCAACAACAATGCCCAGCACTCCACTCTGCTGTCTGATCTCTTCATTGGAGACTTTGTGGTGGATTGAAATTCCCAGAATTCTTCTTTCCATCACCCTCTCCAGACAGTTCCTGCTCCTCTGTCAGCACCCATGTTTCGCTACCGTGCAACATTGCAGTACAGTAATTCCTCGCTTAACATTGTAGTTACATTCCTGAAAAATATGACTTGAAGTGAAACGTTGTTAAGCAAATCCAATTTCCCCAGAAGAATTAATATAAATGGGTGGGGTTAGGTTCCAGGGAATTTTTTTTCACCAGACAAGAAACTAGATAGATAGATAGATAGATACACACACACATACACACACCCAAATCCTCATCCCCAGCCAGAGCCCTCAGCCCCCCACGCCCTAATTCTCATCCCCAGCCAGAGCCCTCATCCCCCCGCACCCTAATCCTCAGCCCCAGCCCTCATCCCCCCGCACCCTAATCCTCAGCCCCAGCCCTGAGCCCCCTCCTGCATCATGAATCCTCATCCTCAGCCCCACAGCCCTCACCCCTGCACTCCCTCCTATCCCCAAACTCCCTCCCAGAGGGTGCACCCCCTCCCCCTTCCTACGCCCCCACCCCCAGCCTGCACCAAAACTGCATCCCAAAGCCTGCACCCCTCCCCCCTCCTGCACACCCACTCCCTGCCCCAGCCCAGAGCCTGCACCCAGCACCCAAACTCCATCCCAAAGCCTGCACCCTGCACCCCTTCTGTACCCTAATCCCCAGCCCTGTATCTGCACCCCACACCTCCCCCCAAACCTCCTCCCAAAGCCTTAGGCAGGTGGGAGGCAGAGTTTGGGGGGGCAGAGTTGGGCGGCGGGTTCTGGGCACCACCAAAATTTCTACAAACTTGCCACCCATGCTCTCAGCTTATGCTGATGGAGGATATGTCTGTTGTCTCAGAAGTTGTTCTGGATTCAGCTGAAACCCAGAAAGATGCTCAGGAAGATGTTTCTCTAGAGCAACCCCTAGCTGAAAAGGGAAAGGACAACATTTCTGGGGGAAATGAATTGTTGCCTAAAATTGCTCCTGAAGGACTAAAACCTCATGTAGCTTTTGCAAGCAGTTTGCTGCAACTGAAGGGTGTGGAAGTGAGTTGACTGAGTTAGCTCAGAATGAATCATTGCCTGTAGCAAGCAAGAGTGTAGGTGCTGAGAAATTTGGTTCAGTTTCTAGCCACGGCCACCCAGAGTGGGGGCAAGTGGGGCAATTTGCCCCAGGCCCCGGGCCCTGCAGGGGCCCCGCGAGCTGCTCTGGGTTTTTGGCAGTGGGCCCTTTACTCGCTCCGGGTCTTCGGCAGCGGGTCCTTCAGTGACGCGGGAGACTCGGAGCAAGTGAAGAACCTGCTGCTGAAGTGCTGCCAAAGCCTCGGAGCGCCAGCCAGTGAGTACGAGCGCCACAAGCGGCGGGGGCCAAAAAAAAAAAAGAAAAAGAAAAAAGCCGCGATCGGCTGTACTTAGGCTGCTCTACTGCCACCACTTCATTCTTCGTCTGCATTTGGCGGCAGGTCCTTCCCTCCGAGAGAGACCCGCTGCTGAATTGCCGCCGAAGACCCGGCCCTGCCCCAGGCTCCCTGAATCCTCTGGGCGGCCCTGTTTCTAGCTGTCACAGTTCCTCAACTGTGTATAAATCCACTGACTTTGTTTGAGAAAGATCCAGGGTGGAAGCCATCCCTATTAAAACCCACACCGCCTCTGTCACTGCTAAGCAGTTCTTTACATGCACCTGGGATGGCCGCTGCTCTTTGGTGAATCGGGCCAGCCCCAGTGTGTGTCAGGAGAAATCCTGAATGAAAAAAATGGGAAACCCTGGCGAAAATGGTTTCATTCTTCACAGCTCAAAGTATGGAAGGATAAACCACCTGACCCTGTCTTCTCCATCCTGTTGGCCACCCATCTTGGCCAGCAAGAAGGAACGGCTTTGGGCCATTGGAAAATAAGCATCAAGTGGGCTGGTCAGTGCCTACCCTGATGTTAAGACAGGAAAAGGCCAGAAAAATCCTTGACTTATTATGCCCACCCTCACGTAGGTCACCGCTTCATGATCACTCTGTAATATTGATCCCAGATTCTCCCAATATATACGGGGGGAGTGTGGGAAGTTTTTCTCTTCTCTGCCCCATCACAGGGCCCGTCCATGAGCCATGACATCCCACTGGTGTGCCAGCACCCTGCTGTTCATAAGTGTCTGGAGTCTGATGCTGTCCAGGCTCTATGCTGTACCTGTGACCCCTCTGAGCCTCTGGAGGTGCTTGCCAGCTGGAGCCCAGGAAGCTAAATTGCTGTGCCACATGCATGGATTCTGTGGGAATGGGAGCAGCCCCCTGGCCCTGCAGCGTCACTATCAGTTCGAAGGAGACAAACACACTCAGTGACAGCCTCCTGGGTGGTGAAAGGTGCAGGGTAGCCCTGGTTTCCTCTGCTGTTTGGGGAACAACCATGCCCCTACGTGTCATCATTGCCATTGGAACTCAGACACCTCCGTTACCTGGAGAGGAACTGCAGCTGTCTCTGATCACACCAGCAGGCAAGAATATCACATGGTTCCTCGTAAACTGCTGAACTGGACTTTAGCTGCACATGACTTGATTCAGCAAGGTCCCCCAGACTGGACAGTTCCATTAAAGGACACACATTGTGACAAGCTCATGCCAGCAATTTGGTGTAAATTCTATAGGCACATTGCTATTTCAGAGAGATTTCATGAGCCCGGTTTGTACAGAGTGGATTTGGGCCAACAACAAAAACAGCTTTAAATTCCAACCTCTAATCACAAACTGTGCTCCCTTCTGACATTTAAGAGCCCCAGTTTCAGGACCCCAGGTGTTAAAATTGGATCAACAAGAACATTTGGTTCTTCCACCTCAGACTTCTCTGAAGGAGGGTCAAATCCACTTAAAGGGCATGAATAGCTCTCACATTGCACCTGCATGTGCTCTCCTGATTGAAACTAGCCATAAGGATTGGGATGAATGGGTAACCTGGGAATATTCTCACTCTTCCTTCAATGTTATCCACGCAGAAGGGTCTGTTATTGTCTATGTTGGCAAAGCAGGTATGTGTGTAAGGACAAGATGTAATATTGTGTTGATTAATGGGCACTGGGTCCAACCCATGGGGCCTTATGCTAATCGCTGTTTCTATAATATAACCATCATTGTTGGTTGTGATATTACATTTACTGTGCCTATATGGACTGTACAACAGTTAAATGCCTATCCTGAGCTCTACAAGGAGGTTTCTCCCATTTCACTGGGAATGGGTCTCATTGCCATTAAGGTAAAAACACAGGCCATCACTCTTGGTGGGAGACTTTGCTTGGGTGGAGCCCCAGTGCAACAGGTCTTTTAAATCTCATGCTTCACCCCATTTGGTGATCACTGGTTTCCAAATTATACTAGCAATTGGTCTGATTCTGCTGGTTTGTTGGATACAACGACTGATGCAGCAGCTGCAATGGATGGAAGATCAGACCCGGTACCACGGCGTTAAGGATGCGATGGGGATACTCACTCAGTGCAAGTACCCCATCAACGGGGGGACTTGATACCAGCCAGCTCTGTGTTTTGGGGAACCAGGGCACAGTATCTAGCCTGTCTGACTCATGAAAGACACCCCCCTCCAGTCTCTGTTTGAGCCAAAACCAATCAGAGAAAAGGCTTGCAGAGAACAATGAAGGGCATTGGGAGACACACCTAGACCCCTCCTAACAAGGGTGACAAGATTAAGACATCTCTATTTGCATACAGAATGAAGAACAGAGACAACTCCTCTAGCCTCATCTGCATGAAAGATGGGACAGGGATTAGCATAACGAATGAGGAACAGAGAACCTCACTAAACTTTGAGACCAGAAAAACAGGGACACAGTGCATCATGGGAATCCCTGCTCCAGGTGCTAATGAACCTACGCCTGTACACACTCAGCTTAGCAATTATCAGACCAATTCTAGTAATAAATCTTCAATTGATATCCCAAAATACTGAAGGAGCCTAGTTGCATTGTGAGCTCCCTGGAAGAAAACACTACCCATAGCCAAGAGTGATCAGTTCCTATTGTCTAGCTTAAAAAAAAAAACCCTTGAGGCATCAGTTTACCCACAAAGAAATCTAGTGTTCTCCCTTGAACTACTGTATTTTCTCTACAAAAACCCCTACCTGTGCCCAAGTCAGTGTTCTGATGTATAGACCCAAACTCTGCATCAGTTCCACTTGGACACCATCTCCTGACTGATCATGTTGAGGGCTCTGCCAGTCTCCAGCACTCAGGACCCAGAGCTACCACCATCACCTGGGAACCCCGACCAGTTCAAGCCTCATGGAGTGGGTGAGATTTCTCTCTATCTCTCTGTTTTCTTTTCTACCACAGGTATTAACCTTTAAAATGTAACTGTTATATTTATTTAGCCCTCCTTGTGCAGTTATCACTATTATTCAATAAATTACTTTTATGGTTCAGCTGGTTGCTTCTCTCTCTCTGAATTTTACTCTTTTGTGTTTTCAGCTTCCCCAATTAATTCTGCAGCAACGCTTCCTTTACCTAAGCTAAAGATCCCTGTAGCGCCCAAAAATACTGTGGGCTTTGCTCATTAAGTGGGTTACTACCAGTACAATTGTAACGTGAAAGTGGGATAGGGACGTATTAAACTTGGGGCACATAAGGGAGAGGGGCAGCTGAAAGTGCTGCTCAACTCAGCCCATTGAGTACAGAGACACATGAGGGGATCAGCTGGAGGGTGCTGATTGACCCGGTCCACTCAGACTTAGGGGGTGGGGTGTGTGTGTGTGTTCATCTAATTCTAGGGCTGGAGGAACCCAGCCCTGGGGAACCTAGGTCCTGCAGGGTAGCTCCATTGGGAGGGGCCTTGCAGAAGGGAAAAGTAGAGCTCCATATGAACACACAAATGACATAAGCAGCATATTAACAGATTTACAGCACCCTCCTTCCCCACCCAGAAGAGTGACCCTAATAAATGGGCATAGCCCAAAGTAACGGGCACATCTGGTAACATGACCATCTTGGATAATAGCCATTGATGGACCCATCCTCCATGACCTTATCTCATTCTTTTTTGAACGCCTTTTATAGTTTTGGACTTCAACACCCCTTGCCAATGAGTTCCATAAAGTGACTGTTCAACACCCCTTGCCAATGAGTTCCATAAAGTGACCGTCCATAAAGTGACTGTGTGAAGAAGCATTTCCTTACATTTGTTTTAAACCAGCTGCCTATTAATTTCATTATGTGACCCCTGGTTCTTGTGTTACATGAAGGAAGCAATAACTCTTCCTTATTCACTTTCTCCACTTATCATGATTTCTCAACATTTGCCATGACAACTACAGCCCACCTAGTAACTTAGTTCATTCATGCCCAACAGTACACATATCTAGCTCTCAAATGAATTAAATGCATTTACCAAACCTCATCCTATGCTGCGTTTTGAAGCGCCACTATTCAAAGGGAACACTGGGCTGCCCTGTTGTGTACACCACTGCAGCAGTTAATGCTAACTATACATCGCACTGTTCACAAGAATTTACTAGTCCTGTAAGGATTTTTCTTGAGAAGGCGAAGAAATGCTTTAACGCCGTCCATCTTGCTGATTTTTCTGCTTCGCTCTATTGTCTGCTGCTGATATTGATTGCACGCACCTGTGTCACATGTACATTGGAATATAATTCCACATAGTCCTACAATCCTTAGAAGACGATCTGAGAGGGAAGTAGAACATGTACTAAACTGGATTTTCTTTGCCTTAGGAATTACAAATGTGCTCATTTTACAAATGAAAACTTGTCAGAACAAGGTAAATGTGCCCTGTCCTGAAGAAAAACTTCTTATTGCCTCTCGGTGTAGATTACAGCCCTTCTTGGCACCATCTCTATAGATTTGCCTCTGTGACTGGTTTTGCCTGCCTGCTTCGTGTTCCCGTTCATTAGGACTTAGGCCAACTTGACCCTTGTAATGGCTTTAATTCCCTTCACTACTATGAAGGAAAACATGGCCTACCTAGCAACAGCCTTATTAAGCAAGATCTGCTGAGGCTTTCAATCCTCTGTGGAGAGTTCAGTTGTTCAAAACAAGTTTTTAAATTTTCTGGTGATGCTGATGAGTATTTGGTTGTCTTCTATAAAATGTGGATTATATTATAATCTCAACCATGATAGTACTGAAATTGATTTTATAAACCCTAGGTAAATTCCTGGATTTGCAGCATAATGGAACTGGTAAGACTGCGGTTCCAAAGATGGTACAGTTCTATATAAAACTTTTCAATGTATAATGTGCTCAGAAACTGAACAGCATTTTGAAAAGCTAGCGTGGTAACTTTAAAACAATTCAGTGTCCTCAAATGTGTTTGCATTGTTTTGTCTTCTTTGCATGCCTGACAAGCTGTCAGATCTTTATGCGAATGCTTCTGAGATTGATCTGTGCACTGCAAAGCCCACAGCCCTCAGTGTTCTGGGCCCACCCCACTCACTGGATCCTTTGAGTCTGCAGCTTCAGCTCTGAAGGGTTAAAATCCATGTGCTGTTTGCATAACAACTTGGTACACCTCTACCCCGATATAACACGACCCGATATAACACGAATTCGGTTAGAACATGGTGAAGCAGCGCTCTGGGGGGGGCGGGGCTGCGCGCTCCGGCGGATCAAAGCAAGTTCGATAGAACGCGGTTTCACCTCTAACGCGGTGAGATTTTTTGACTCCCGAGGACAGCATTATATCGGGGTAGAGGTGTATATGGATTGCGTCCGCTTTTAGAGGCCCAAAGTCCAGAGTCTGGTCAAGAGGCCAGAGGCCTAGCAAATAGTGATCAGCTACGAGAAAGCAGAATAAACAAAAGATAACCTTGGCCCTAGGTCATTAATTTGTTATTAATGCAGATTTCCATGGAAGGATATGACTAATGGCAGTATATGGCCCCAACATTCTCATTAGCCATCCTTAGACCTGACAGATACGTCTTAATGTCTCCAAAGAAACTTAGAGACAGACTATTTTAAAAAAAGACCTGCTGAATGAATAAAATGAGGTTTAAAATTAACTTTGTAAACCAAATACAGTAGAACTTGCTTATATTGAACTCAGCTGTAATGAAACTTCATGTAAGTTTTGCCATTGACGTCAAAAGGATCTAGGGTCTGACCTTCTTCCAAAGTCTCAAATTGCCTCTATGCATTTCAGTGAATTTGCACTCCTGCTACACAGAAGCTACTCTATGTTTATAGAGCCAGATGGCATACCCCCCAACACACAGCCTGAATCCTATACCATAACGCATTTAAGCATATGTGGAGCTCTAAGTGTGTGAATAGTCCCATCAAAGTCAAGGAATTTGTAAGGAAAAACATGGCACTTCAAGTGCAAATCCTCTTCCAAGTTGCAAAAAAACCCACTTCACAACCACTACTTCAGTACCAGAGCTGCACTCTTGTTCACTGGCAGGAAGATGGTGCATAGATATGACTGCAGGTAGGAAAAGATGCCCAGCTTCTTGTCCTGCCTTGCTCTGCCAAGCATCCCGCCTCTCCTGTGTGGTTAGGTCTGGGATGCTGTGTTTCTGACAGGGGTCCCCAAACTGTTTTGCATGGGGAGGGCAGTAGAATTTTCCCCCATAGCAAAATCCCACTGTGGTAATCCTTTGGGAACAGAAATTATCACCAAATGACCAAATAAGTATTAAAACTGCACTGCAAGTCTGTTATCAGGCTGAGCAGAGAGAGAAAGGGAGGAGAAGTTGCCACAAGTGAGCCATGAGAGGACTAAGGGGGAGTCACTAACTCCAGACTTCATGCAACTGCTTTTCATTAAGGGTGAAGGACTAGCCTTTCAGACAGGAAGTGCCCCTGCACTTGAAGGGGAATAAAGGAAGTGCCCCCCCAAGAGATGGGGCTATTTTGGCAGTCAGGCCTTTTCCTGTTACACTGAAACAACTCTGTCGATGGTGATGTATTTTTGTGAAACAACCAAATTTCCCCACAGGTATGTTCTTGTCATATCTATATTTAGATTGGCTAAAGCTCTTTGTAGTAGGAATATGTTTGTTTGCTTATCATGTAACTTTGACTCCTTCACCTGCACTCTTCCCAACCATCCATCTCTGCTGAACCTACTTTTAGCATATCCCACCTTTTGAGCAGCTTTCAGCAGACACTGTATATGATTGATTTTGCCATTCTGCCAGTAATATGTCCCTCACTCTCTCTGTAATTAACATGTAATAGACAAGTTTTGACAACACTTTCCTGTACTGTTTTACTTCCCTGTGTTGCACACTTTAGAACTTCTGAGTTTGTGCAGATTCTCCTTTTAGATTCTCCTGTTGTAACCCCTCCTATTATTTAATCCTGTCCATGCTGGGTGGTGGTATGTTTTGTCAGAAGTGAGCTGCATTCGAGTGTGTTTGTTCAGTAAAGTTCAGAACTGCTACAATCCTGACACTTCAAACTGTTCAAATGTCAGCTTCAATTCTGAGGGAAAAATGATCACACACAATATTCAAACAGTGTGCGGTGCAGGTTACAACAAATGCATAGGAGGTCATGACACTACAGAATAGATGCAGGAGCTCTAGAAGGCCTCAAGAAAAGGAGTTCCTCTACACAACAATTTTTGTTGTACCCCACCAACGGAAACGTTCTTTCTGGATTTTAAAAAGCCTCTCATAAAAATGCCACATCTGGTAGCATTAGCGCTGAGTGCAGAGAAAGTGGGTGCCACAGCACAGCTAGACTCCTTTCTAAGAAAGCAATAGACGTCAGTCAAGAATGTTACCAGCGATTGCCTCAGGTGGAAAGTGATAGCTAAAAAGTGTATGCAGTTGACAGATTGATATTAATTTCCTAGAGCCTGCTTCTCAGGTATCAGATTTGTGGGTACAATACAGTCATTCCTGGAGTGGAGTTTCTTGGGTAATCAAAATAGGTTCTACCTGTTTCACAAAATGTATTGATTTAGGGCCTGATCCAAACCCACTGAAGTCGTTGGAAGGTTCCCACCGATTTCAAATTATGGGCAGTGGATCTGGCCCCATTTGAGCACTTTGTAAGGACTCAGGAAAAAGAATCCCATTCAAAATAGTTAGATAACTAAAGAAAGGCATGTGGTACTATTTTCCATATTATTCCTTACTGTCTCAGCACTGTGTGGAAGAAAGTGTTCATGCTCTTTATCCCACAGGGATTGGAAGGAATCCTATGAAATGATTATTTGCCACATGAGAAGAACAGAAAGCATTTGTACAGGCTTAGGGGAGTGGGGAAAGATGGTGCTGTTTTATGTATGAAATGTTCCACGCTAAAGGAAGAGAGCTGGGTCATGTAAATAAGCAGTGACCCCAGGCTCTCTGGATTCTCTACTAAAAGGGGACCTGACCCTGCAAACCCTTGCTTTCCTCAGTAGTATTAGAGCCCAATCCTGCAATTGTTTAAGCTAATGAGTCAGTTTACGCAGGTGACAAGTCTGAGTAAAATACTTGCATGAATGAAGTTACTTCCTGTTTTGTATTGTTTCAGGATTGGGCTCTTAAGGCAAGGAAACGGTACTGTGTGATTTAAGCACAACTTGCAACTGGATTTTAGGATTTGGCCCAATGTCTCTTATTACTCAACAACTGTTTTGCTAGGCCACAGTGGTGGCCAGTGAGCTGCAAAGCTCAGACTGAAACAGCAGATGAGATTTACAGTTATACACTGAGTCTTGTAGAGACACAAATGCCCTAGAGAAGACTGGCATGATGGATACTGCTGCAATCAGAGTTCTGGGAACTCAGCAATGTATCCAGTTGTCCAATTGTATGATGTCACTTTAATAGGGAGAGGCATTAAAATAAGTCAGTTCAGGGACAGTGTTTCTGATTCAAGGAGGATTATGGCCTATGAACTATGGGAGGAATGCCGACTTCTGCAGTTTTAAGGAGACAGCCTTTGGCTTCAAATGTTTGTGACCCAAACCAATTTATTATTCCTGCTTCTTGAATATTTGTATTTGTTCTTTTTTTGTTTTTTGGCCAGGAGGAAGGGTGGCAGATGGATGGTACTGTAGCCATACATTTTACCCTGCAGGGGCATCCACCAATTAACCACTTGTGAAAGGGACCCAAGGGTAATGTCACAGGTGACAGATAACCAGGAGACCTCAGATCAGTCTGTGACAAACATAACAATAATCTCGTGCGTCTCAAGGGCTAAAAGCTCAGTGGAAGCGGAGTCTCTCCTTTATAGTGCCGATTTAAAGGGGAAGCAAGCTGAAGCTTGTTCATGGTATGGGAG
Source organism: Mauremys reevesii (assembly GCF_016161935.1). Taxonomy (NCBI): domain Eukaryota; kingdom Metazoa; phylum Chordata; order Testudines; family Geoemydidae; genus Mauremys; species Mauremys reevesii. The sequence goes on from NW_024100753.1 coordinate 116,548, forward strand.
AGGTACCAAGCGGTGACTCTCTGATCCCAGGTGATAAACTCCTCCCAGCAAAGTACCGACTGGAGGCTACAACGCAGAGCTGCGGAGGAGGAAGAAATAGACGGGGTCCCCGGGATGTGGGAGCTCACTACACTCAAACTTTCCCAAGCCTGGCCTGAGGGCTCTCTGCTCGCTACAGTGATATTTCGTCCCCTTCAAAAGTTCCCTTGGGGAAGCTGTGGGAGGAAGATCCCCTAGGGGCCGTGGCGAAGACCAGGAGCAGGTCTTGTGTCTCGGTGGTGGGGGTGGCTGTTGGCTTTTCCTCCACCCCATTGCGCTCCCCCGGGGGCTCCCAAGTCAGCGCCCACCAGTTTGGGATTTATCTTTCCTAGGCGGACCTCTTCCCTTAACCTCCTTCTCCCCGCTTCATCCCTGCAGCATCTGCCTCAGCCTGGTCCTTGCACGGCTGAGCGAAGGGGCCGGGTAGAAATGCCGAGCAGCTCACCGAGATGAGGGTGCAGCTGCCCCTGGCGCTGGAGCAGGATGGAGGGAGGGGGAGACGCGCCCAGCGGCTGGGGTACACCGGGGGAAAGAGAATGAGGAGAGGAGCGGGTGCCCACACACACAGAGAGAGGCGGAGAGCAAGGACACACACACACACAGTTGCACCCAGAGTCAGGCACCCCATGCCCAGTGCCTGAGACAAAGTGACAGAGCAGGGGGCACAGACACCGTGTGAGAAGCAGGCACCGGGGCTGAGATGCACATGAGAGAAAGACAGAGGGGCCGAGAGAAGACAGGCCCCCGCCCACACTGACCGAGAGCGGGACGCAGATACACACACACACACACACACACACACACACACACACCAAAAGAGACAAACACACTGAGATTGTGACAGAGACACTTCAGGGACTGGCAGCCACACACCGAAAGAGGCTGATACACACACCTGGTGCCTGGGCGAATCACACACACAGCGTGATAACAGACACCCAGTGATCCCACACATGGCGATCTCACGGGGTTACACACACACGGTGATCTCTCACACACACAGACAGCGATCTCACACAGGATGATTATACACAGATGGTGATCTCTCTCTCTCTCACACACACACTCACACACACTGATCTCACAAAGATAGGGTGATCTTTAACACGCAGAAATTTTCATTATCAAACACAAGAGACAGGCTTATCGCACACACACAGATCGATCTCTCTTACAGGGTGATCACACACACACATGATCGTACACACCTCTCCAGGGACAGGGGAACGCCAGGCTCCGCTCCGCGCGGAATCTGAGCACAGCAGCAGCAAACCCATCCTGGGTCTGGGCCTTTCTTCTCTCTCTTTTTCCATTTGGTCAAACAGCACCTCCCCAAGCCCTAAAAAAATGCCTGCCTGTGAAGCGAGGAGAGGGCGCCGGGTCTGTAAATAAGAAGTGAGTACTGGCACAATGGCATGTGTTTCTAGATCGCAGTCTGTCCGAACCCCTCCTGGCCTGACCCCCTTCCCTGAAACCCCTGCCGCACCCTGCAACCCCCTGCCGCACCCCTCCTGCATCCCGACCCCCTGCCGCACCCCACACCCTTCCTGGCCCGACCCCCTGCTGCACTCCACACCCCTCCTGCACCCCAACCCCCTGCCCTGACCCCCCTGCTGCACCCCGACCTCCTGCCACACCCCGCACCCCTCCTGGCCTGATCCCCTGCCCTGAAACCCATTCTGCACCCCGACCCCCTGCCCTGAGACCCGTGCCGCACCCTGCATCCTCTGTCCTGACCCCCTTCCCTGAGCCCCCTGCTTCACCCTGCACCCCGCATCCCTCCTTCACCCCACACCCTGCCCTGAGCCCCCTGTCACACCCCTCACCCCTCCTGCACCCCCTGGGGACAGGGAGGGGGAAGAGTTGGGGGGGATTTGGGGGAAGGGGTTGGAAAATGGGGTGGGGCCGAAGGAGGCATGGGGGGGGGTGTCAGTAAATGCAGTCCTCAGGACAATGTACTAGTCCTCATGGTCATTTGAGTTTGAGACCCCTGATGCAGAACCGTTACTAGGTATTTTTGACCGAAAAAAGGAAAATTCTCAACTGCCATTGGCTGCCATCTGTTTGTTCGCAGATAGAGTACCAGTGGAATAGGTCCTCATAAAAGAATGATCAGATCATTCATTTCACATGCTAATAATCTGAAATTGATGACTACTGTTCTTCATGTGCAAAATTCCATTGAAGTCTGTGGAAAAGAAACTATAGATTCTGAGCCTCCCAAACACACACACGTGTATCATGAAAAACAGTTTTGATTTTTAGATAAGTGGTTTTAGTGATGTGAAAAAAAAGACCCTATATGATATTTACAAAAGGCCCTTCCAAAAGGGAGACATGCATTGAATAAGTTAAATGAACACTATTGGGTTAAATTTGGCCCCAAATATAGGTTTCTAATAGCTTTTCTTCAGAAGCAGCTTTTTCAAAACTTAAGACCAAATAGAAATGTTTTAATAATGTTTTAGAAAATTCCAGTGGGGGTAGTTCTTATAAACAAAGAGCAGTGATTCTCAAGCTTTGGTACTGGTGACCCCTTTCACATAGCAAGTCCCCCACCCCCGTATAAATTAAAAACACTTTAAAATATATTTAACACCATGATAAAGGCTTGAGGCAAAGCAGGGTTTATGTGAAGGCTGACAGCTTGAGACTCCCCACATCATAGCCTCACGACCCCTAAGGGGTTGCAACCCCAGTTTGAGAACCCTGACAAAGAACCTCTGCAAAATTTGTGGCCTAAACACTGCAGTGTTGTGCCAATGCATAAGAATCAGAAAATGAAGCTAGTAAAAAACAAAGTGAAACTGATCTACAGCCACTATCCAAGTTCAAAAAATAAATATAAATTGTGCCAACCAGACTTTTAAAGGCCTTTCAATTTTTCCAATTTGATAATAGATTTTTAAAATGTTTTTATATTGCTACATATTTAACCTGATAAGCAGTTTTTAAATAGTTTTTTTCTAATTTGCATCTTATCAAGTGTCTAATTAGAATGTGTAGGCTGCTTTAAAGTACTAATACTGTAAGTACAGTGAAACCCCGTTATAACGCGATGTTTGGGGTCCAAAAAATTCCATGGTGATAAATGCAGGGTCGCGGTATAGCGGGGTTTCAAGCTGGTCAGTTTAAGTAAGTGGTCCCCAATGCGGTGCATTGATGTGCTCTGCCTAGTGCCTAGTGCCCCTAGTGCCTAGTGCCTGAGCAGGGGAGAGAAGCCGCGCCCCGTGCCTACCGGGACAGAGAGCACCGCGCCCACAGCCCTGGAGTTCTCTATCCCCAGCAGGCGTGGGGCCACGGCTTCTGTCCAAACGGACCATGAAATCTGGGCTTTTGTGTACTTTTATCCTATTCTATACAGATTTCATGGGGGAGACCAGTGTTTCTCAAATTGAGGGTCCTTACTTCTGTGCTGCCTTCAGAGCTGGGCTTCCAGCTAGCAGCTGCCACTCTCCGGCCTCCCAGCTTAAAGGCGGCGCCAACACCAGCAGCACAGTGGTAAGGGTAGCAGCACCACAACCCCACCCTCCACAGTAACTTTGTGACACCCCCCCGCCCACACACACAATACCTTTTTGGATCAGGACCCCTACAATTACAACACTGTGGCATTTCAGATTTAAATAGCTGAAATCATGACATTTATGGTTTTTAAAAGCCTATGACCGTAAAATTGACCAAAATGGACCGTAGGCCCCTACCAATAATATTCCATAGAGGAAGATTGACACCTGGTGGCCAATTGTGACCTTAAAGGGACACTGTCATATAGTTTAATATTTTCAGCCTAAACTGCCATAAATTCAGGGGAAAGTTACTTGGATTCTAAACTATCGCAGGCTCAATACTTGGGTAAACTCGAGTCAAGGATGAGAGTGCCTTACAATAAATTTGTAGTAATTAAAAATAACAAGTATTAAAAATATGGGAAATTCAAAGTTAAGTTAAACGTAAATTGCAACCCAACATTTATCAATTTGGAAATGTATAATTCAGGCTCTCAAACAACCTCAACTCTGCCTTTTCAGTGACTCTAGCCTCTAATCTTTCTTCCTGGAAAATGTGCCGTTTTCAAGTCCTTCACATAAGAGTTTGCGAGATAAGATCTCCATACTGAACTGGTGTTTTGATCAAGGGCTTTTTGTACTGGCTCCAGGACAATTTGTAAAAGCCAGTGTATTATTGGTTTAATGAACAGACCACTGCTGTCCCTTTGCAACTTTTTTCCCTTCGAGTGGTTATCCATTTCCACAGTTTGCTGACGGTGTGCAATGCACCCCACTCACCCATGTTCAGAGTCTCATGCACCTTGAGCATCCTCATATCCTGCACCGAGGGCATAAAAGGGTGGAGCAGGCCAGCCACCACTCAGTTCCTCTCATGCCTCCTGGCTTTGAGATGAACATGGGCAGTGAGCAGTGCTAACAAAATACCTGGCTCTTTTTAACTCTGTGCAGCGTGTAGATAGAGATAGCTAGTTGTTGCCCATTGGCATTTTGGTTTTTTAACCAGAATAGCTATTTCTTTCTGGTGTCAGGATGGCTTCTTTTAAGTCCCCTGGATTTACATACTGCCCATCAAACACGGGCACTATACCCTGTAATGTTTGGCATTTTCCAGAACATTCCCCACACAAAATACATATTTGCAAGTCCTTCACTTGCAGGACCTGCAAATCTAGAGAAGCCCTGCTCCAGATGTACTTAATGGGTAAAGCAATGAGAGTAGCTTCAGGCCCTGGGTCAGATAACCATCCTGTAAATGTCTTCTCTGCTCCTTAGAGTGCTAGTACTGGGTCCCTCACTTCCTGGGCCTCATCAGCAACATCCTCTTTCAAAATCTGGCACGTTGGACAAGAAGCTTTCTGTGAAAAAGGTACAGGGCACGGAAAAGTCCAGAGATGATTCCAGACTAAGATCTCCTCAAAGAGAAGGATGGAGAACTCCAAGCTTTTATGCAGACCCAACTTATGCTTATCTTATGTCCGGACAAAGTGTCTTTTGGACACATGCTGTGTTCCTACTGACAGTTGTCACAGACTTGCATCTGAACCAAGGCCGGCTCTAGCATTTTTGCCGCCCCAAGCAGCAAAAAATAATAATAAAAAGACGCCGCGTGCGCGTTTGGTGGCTGCTCTCCGGCTGCTTATTTTAGGGCGGAATTTCGGCAGCTGGTCCTTCGCTCCATGTGGGTGTGACGGCCCCACTGCCTATTTGCCGCCGAACTGCTGCACGTGCCACCCCTCTCTTCATTGGCTGCCCAGGCACCTGCTTGCTACACTGGTGCCTGGAGCCGGCCCTGATCTTGCCTACTTTTCAAATGTTAGGCTGTCTTTTATTTTGATCTTAACTCTGAATTACCTTGGTTTCTAATGCTTCATTTTATTTGTTTTTCATAACTGCAGCATTACGAATTAAAAAAGAAAACAAACTTACATGTACTGTCAACTTTACTCACAGAGTTTAATGATTTGTTTTGTTTGGTTTCTGCCTGGGGATTTTCTTGATAATTTCTTTAAGACATTTTGAAATCTTTCCCATGCAAAGAAAGAAAGCTGGCAGAGAGCTCCCGGTGTTATGCAGAGAACAATAGGGGAGCTAAGAAGCGGGAACATTGTAGTACTTAGAAGTATGATAGGGGTCCCTCAGGTTCTGTGGTTACCAGGAGAACTGGAGGTTCTGGTGGAGCTACTGAACTTTGCAGGCACTCTGAGTTGAGATTAGTGGAGAAACTCTGAGGGGTGCAGGAATGCCTGAGAACATGGGAAGTTAGTCCAGCTGAATGTTTTGGCCTCTGCCAATTGCTGCAGCTCCACAGTTTCCGTGTGTATTGGGTAGAACATTATAACTCATGCAAGTCATGGATTCCACGATTCTTCATATTTCTCTTTAGCTTAACTCTTTTCCCATCCCCTTTCTGCCCCTCCATACACACTTAGATTAAAGAAGTTATGTTGCTGTGGGAAAGGCACCACCACATATGTCTTCTGTAAGTGTGATGGTTGTCACCTACTCTTTGCAGTCAGGGATTTTATCTATGCATGCAGATTCTGCTGCCTACTTAAGAATATTAGAAAATGCTGCTGCTTGTTAGAAAATTCTGCTGCTTCCTACATCCTATATACAGGATGCTGAAGATTATACCATCATATGAATGGGGGTTAAGAATTTGCCTCTGCAGAGGTACGGTAATGGCTGTTCTTTGCTGCCTCTGTAAGGACCCCATTGAGAGAAGGTCTTGGCTGGGAGTAGGTTGAGGCCAGGGACAATGAGTCAATCCAGGGTTATTACCATGTTTGTATACAGATGTTCAAGTAAGTTAACAATGAGAACTTTTGACCTGTGAATAGGCCCTCTCCACTTCACTGACTGATAGCAAAGTGCAGAGGAAAGATTGATTGGTTGCTACTTCTGATGTCACAATGATGCTACTTATGAATCACCTGAGTTACTGAGCAAATTGCACAGGAAAGTTTGATTGGTTGGTTCTTCTGATGTCACAATGATGCTACTTGTAAATCACCTGAGTTACTGGTATAGCTCTGTCACCATCACCTCTGTTGAGACTGTTGAGAGCTTTTTAGTAACTAGGGAATATATGAAGAGTTTGGGGTCTTCTGTCATTGAAATAATCAAAGCCAATAATAAGGTGAGAGAACAAGCAGTGAATTTTATTAATATTGTGATTTTTTTTTTAAAAAATGTCTCTGGCAAAGTAAGAAACTATTTTATGCAAAACATTAATGTAATCTAAAGTGTAACTCTGCTGAACTTGGAAAGTAGATTCATTTATTATACTGTGAAACCGGGATTTTTAGTTCCACTTTAAATGCAAACGTCAACCTGTTGGGTGAAAACCAAATCCACTTCAATTTAGGCTTAAACAATTTATTTTAGCCTTTATTATATATGTTTTTAGACAATGCTACTATCACGTATGAATTACATAAACATGCAAATAAAGATAAGGCAAGACAAGGAAGTGCTCAAGTTATCTTTCTTGGGGACAGGGTGACTCTTCTCAAATCTCTGCTATGCTTGGCTATTTTTCCTCTGTCTCTTCTCCACTATTATGTCAATCATCTATTTTTTAATCCTCTGTTCTGTAACTTTGCGCAGACTCAGTAGAGGAAGCTACCTCATCTGTGTCTTTATCCATATATATTCTACTCTAACCCCCTAATTAAAAGCAGGGGCGGCTCTAGTAATCCGGCCGCCCCAAGCAGGGCGGCATGCCGCAGGGGGCGCGCTGCTGGGCGCTGGTCCCGTGGCTCAAGGGGACGTGCCTGCGGAGGGTGCGCTGGTCCCGCGGCTCCAGTGGAGCTTCCGCAGGCACGCCTGCGGGAAGTCCACCCGAGCCACGGGACCAGGGAACCATCCGCAGTCATGCCTGCGGGAGGTCTACCCGAGCCTTGGGACCAGCAGACCCTCCGCAGTCATGCCTGCGGGAGGTCCACCGGAGCCGCAGGACCAGCAGACCCTCCGCAGTCATGCCTGCGGGAGGTCTGCTGGTCCGGCGGCTCCAGTGGACCTCCCGCAGGCATGGCTGCGGAAGGTCCGCTGGACCCGCCTGCCGCCCTCCTGGGAAAATGCGCCCCAGCGGCGTGCGTGGCGTGCTGGGGTTTTGAGCCGGCCCTGATTAAAAGATTCGCCTGCATAAATCACAATAACTAACCCAGATTAATACATTATTTGCTTATCCTGCTAAAACTTACTTATATCTGTGTAGTTCCCATCACAGCTATTCCTTGCTGTCACGCTCCCTGGCTGCATGCAGTTGTACTTATATTACAACTGCAATTTTTATTCTTCGTACTCATCTGTTTCTGTGGCCTTGAGTTTTTACTTGTTAGCTGGCTGAATGGGCAGGTGGGGATGAGGATTGTACCTGACTTGTACAATTTTGCTGCTTGTTAGAAAATTCTGCTGCTTTCTACGGTACATCCTATATACAGGATGCTGAAGGTTATACCATCATGTGAATGGGGTTAAGAATTTGCCTCTGCAGAGGTACGGTAATGGCGGTTGTTTGCTACCTCTGTGAGGACCCCATTGAGAGAAGGTCTTGGCTGGGAGTAGGTTGAGGCCAGGGACATTGAGTCAATCCAGGGTTATTACCATGTTTGTATACAAATGTTCAAGTAATTTAACAATGAGAACTTTTGACCTGTGAATAGGCCCTCTCCACTTCACTGACTGATAACAAAGTGCAGAGGAAAGATTGATTGGTTGCCACTTCTGATGTCACAATGATGCTACTTATGAATCACCTGAGTTACTGAGCAAATTACACAGGAAAGATTGATTGGTTGGTACTTCTGATGTCACAATGATGCTATTTGTAAATCACCTGAGTAACTGGCATAGCTCTGTCACCATAACCTCTAGATGTGACTGTTGAGAGCTTTTTAGTAACTATGGAATATATGAAGAGTTTGGGGTCTTCTGTCATTGAAATAATCAAAGCCAAGAATAAGGTGAGAGAACAAGCAGTGAATTTTATTAATATTGTGATTAAAAAAACTTGTTAGCTGATTGAATGGATGGGTGGGGCTGAGGGATTGTACCTGACTTACTGAAAGCTAACAGCTCTCTTCTCTACCCTGCTATCTGCTTGGTCAAGAACTGTATAGATGAGACACAAAAACCAATTTTCTGATTTACAGACTGTTTCAGCAAAATCTGACAATCTCAAGCAGCAGAACTACATACAAAAAACAAACACTCCTATTTTCTTCCAGAATTGTATATAATAATTTCTCTAACATTACTTAGTACACATTTCACTAACACAATTCATTACACAGTTCTCCAACAAAGCTTAACTATGTATGTGCTTGCTAATGGTGGCTCCATAATTTACAGTTGAGCTTTAGAGTTACAAACACCAGAGATACAAACTGATCAGTCAACCACACAAATCTCGTTTGGAACCGGAAGAACATAATTAGGCAGCAGCAGAGACACATCCCTTCTACCCCACCCCACCCCCGGCTAAAAAAGGCAAATACAGCACTGTACTGTGTTAAATTACTAAAAAATGAAGGGAAAGCAGCATTTTTTCTTCTGCATAGTTAAGTTGGAAAGCTATGTTAAGACAATGTTCAGTTGTAAACTTTTGAAAGAACAACCATCATGTTTTGTTCAGAGTTACGAACAACGTCCATTCCCGAGTTGGTAACTCTGAGGTTCTACTGTATATTTAAGTCCACCATTTCCCTATGCCCTTAAAAGATTTAAATAGCTTTATATGAGCTAAAACATCTCAGACTTTTGCTTATGCAGCACCAGCACAGGCAGAAGTTAATAAAGCCTATTAGTAGAACTGTATTGCAGTCTGTGAGGCTGGTACATAAACAAGAAAAGAGAACAGTGCTGTCCACTTAGAGTCACAGACCTGCATGATCCAGGACAGATTTTTTCTCTATCCTTTGGACCCTCTAAATTCGGGTGGTACCTCTGGATCCCTTTCATGACAGGAAAGAATTCACACACCTTACTGAAGAGTTTTAAAGTGCTCAGAATGCAAGATCTTGGGTCCTTCCAAGACCTCTCTGTTTTGCTGCAGAAGAATCAAGGGGGAAAAGGCCCTCTTGTATTCAGTGCAAGGAAGCCAAGAAATTTCTGTGGCTATAGTACTGATATAATTGAAACGTTGAAATAATTTGCATTAGTGGAGCAAACGTGTGTTAATCATAGGTTGAGGCCAGGGACATTGAGTCAATCCAGGGTTATTACCATGTTTGTATACAGATGTTCAAGTAAGTTAACGATGAGAACTTTTGACCTGTGAATAGGCCCTCTCCACTTCATTGACTGATAGCAAAGTGCAGAGGAAAGATTGATTGGTTGCTGCTTCTGATGTCACAGTGATGCTACTTGTAAATTACCTGAGTTACCGGCATAGCTCTGTCACCATAACCTCTAGATGTGACTGTTGAGAGCTTTTCTTATTATAGTCTAGCTTCTTTACATGAGTTTGAAATCCGATTGAATTGCAGATTATATTAGTAAATATGTTCAAAATAGTTCAGTAATTTTTTTCTGATCAATCAATGTGCCGATTCTCTGTAAATTTAAAGTTGCATTGAATTTATCTCCTGTGCCTAAACACTTATTAAAACTTTAGCACACACTTGTCTTCTAGCCAAGTGTAATCTGTTCTCAGTTTGGTATGGGATACCTGTGTGAGTGTTCATTAAGTCATGGAACACTGTAAGAAGTTTTGGGGCAGAGACCATGACTTCCTCGTATGTATGTCGTTTTTGTTGTTGTTTTTTTAAACACTGCCTACTAAAGTGGGATTTCAATCCTGATTGCGGGCGGGATTGCTATGGTAGTACAAATAATAAATATTACCCTTGCATCACTGTGATTTATGATTAAACTTTGTATAGCGTGAAATGTTGGAGCAAAAAATGGACGACCTACTGAGTCATCAGAGACAATTTGTCGAAAATAATCGTCGGTCCTTAGAACAGAAAATAAAAGAAAAGGAAAAGGTAAGACGAGACCCATTTTTTCACAAGTTTAAAGTTGCCTCCAGACTGCTATTACCAGAGTGAACAAGTTGTTCATTGAGTAATTGTCCATGTAGAAGAAACAACGCTGACGATTCCATATTTGATGTGTGCGCGCCCACATGCACGCTGTCAGAATTTTTTCCCCGTAATGGTACCCCAGGGCCGGCTTTGGCAACCTCTGGAGCCCTGTGCTTATGCGCCGGTACATGGGGCCCTGCTGGTCCCACGCCCTCTCAGTTCCTTGAATGGATCTGTATTTGTTAGTGAAACAATTTACTGGCCTACCACGAATTAAGTTGACTAAAGCCATGTTCCCTAGCTGGTGATAATAGTAGTCTGGTGGTTATAACTTGGTAAGAGGAAGTGAATCCGTATTTCTTCAAGGTAGGCTGGGCAGGCAGGCTACCAATTTGTTCACCTCTAATTTATAGTTCGATGACAAAAATAAAATCAGAAAAAAGTTTGAACATTTTGCTAATAATTTGCTCCCTTCTTCCTGAGTTTGACCCTCCCCGCCTGCATTCTTCTGCTCCTGGCAGGCCAAGCCCGGGTAGGAGTGGGCCTTTGGAAAGGGTCTGAGGGCAGAGAGGCTGGGTATAATAAGGGGGTGGGGAGACATAAAGATTTGGGGAAATGGATCACTGGGATCCAAGAGGGTGGGGACTTCATAGGATGGGTCTCTGGCTGGCAATGAGAGTGGGAACAGGCTGTGGGGGAGCTTGAGGACATGGGATGGAGCAGGTGTCTTGCTGGAGGATAGGAGGGTGCTTAGGAGAAAGCTGAGGGGAAGCACTAGCACTTCACTACCTTCTCCAGCTGACAAACCTGCTATGATTTGTTAGAGGGGAGTCCTGCAGCTGCTGCCAAGAGAAGTTTGGCAGAGAGGTTTGTTGCCAGGAGACGCCACTAGTGCTTTCCCTCCCTATCTTCCTCTGCTTTCTGCTCCCCCACTCAGCCCTCTCTTTTCCTTACCAACCCCAACACCCCCGACTAAAAGTCCCGTGCCCCTCATAGCCCTATTCCCTCATATAAATCCCCTCTCAAATTCATGTAGAGCCCCAACCATAAGGACCGTGGGGCCTGGAAGAAGCCTCAAAAACGAATTATACCCAGATGGATATCTACTTTGCATCTCCTAATGGTTGCAGGAGATGGGCTAGATTCCTAAGGATCTTAGGAGTTGTGTATTAGTGAAGTTCTGCTCCCCCAGACCTGAGGCGGGAGGAGTCAATGCCCCTCTACCAAACTTCTGTTGCTGCCCAGTCATGTGTTAAGTCAAATTGAAAATAACTAAGGCATTTTCCTCATGAAAAACATTTTGACAGCAATAAGCTAAACATGTAATCACAGCAAAGAAGGGAATTCCCCGCACCCCAAAGGATCATGATTATTGGGGATTAGTCTGGTTGCTTAGTTGTAATGCTCGATGTTGTTATGGAGATCTACTTTTGAATCGACATATAAGCTTCATTCCATTATTTGCTAGTATTTTTTTGATCCACCTGTCTTGGTGTAGCAGATGAAGTAGGCTACTCTGATTGGCCAAAGTGAGTCATGGCCATTAGTGGCCATAACAGAATTTATGCTTTACTTAAAAATGGGTTTTAAACTCTTTTGCTTCTGTCAGCAGCGCTTTAGTGTAATTAGTAACTTTTTTAAGAGGCAATTTACAGCCCCTCCCCTGCGTTTTCCAGTGTTAATAGTTATAGTAACTTGACAAGAAACATGTAACTAGAGTGTGTTTCTCTCTCCTACCCCTCCCCCCCCAGTCTTCTACATTTCTAAGAAGTGTTTCATCAGCTACATGACTTACTGACAGGGGATCTGCCGTGCGACCAGATAAACCAGGACTTGCAGCAAGCCAACGATGCTCTACGAGCAGAACTCAACAAAGTAGGATTTTTAATATCTGAACTATTCAAATGGAAGTGGTGATGCTGAGTTTTTATTTTATGTAAAATTTAACTGTCCTCTTTATTGTGTTTGAAGATCTATACATGACTAATATTTAAGTGCAACTAAATATATCACAGGTCAGAGCAAGCTGCAGTATGTTCCTGTCACAGGGTGAGCTGGTCCATTAAAAGACTGGGGCACAGCTGCACCTTTTGTCAGGTTTAGCCCATCTCCCTGTATGATGGGAATAAATACAAGGGTTATGTGACAGAAGCATGCATCTAAACCGGGTCTGCTGGCAGGTAAAAGGGCAGCCTGTGGTCATACAAGAGAGAGCGACCCCCCCCCCCACTTCCCCATAAGTTCTGAGAGAGACTCTCTCTCGTTAGTGCCCAGGCAGAGAGCCTGTGAAGAGGACAGGTGACAATTTTCCAGAACTCCAAGGCAGAAGCCTTTTGGGGGAAGAGAATTACAAGGAACTGGAAACTGTGCAGGGATAAGCCTCCATTGATGGACTTGCAGGATGCAGAAGTCCCAGCTAGGAGAGTGGTGGGACTACAAGGATGGGCCTGCTCTGATCAAGACCTGGAAAAACTTGAGGCATTATATGCCGAAAAGAATAATTGAGGCTGGTTAAGGGTATGTTTGAGTCTTGTGTTATGATAATAAACCAACCTGGAAGAGAGCACTACTGTAAAATCACCACATGTGATATCTGGTTTGATGCAAGATTAAAGGTAAACTGAGGTAGCAGATGGGCCCAAAGGCAATCTGGGGGTAATGCCCTACAACCGTTCCCTTTAGCCTTGTTCTGATATGAGCACTGCTTCTTTTCTATCCACACTCTCTAATAGAAAACTGCTTTTTTATTTATGATAGACATGGTCTACACTGACTTCATACAGAGGTTCTAAATTTGTCCACGATAGCTGTCCGGCATAGCTATGTGTCATCCTAGCTGTGTGAGCACATTAATCAAACCTTTTCTACAGAGGTGGTTAGTATTTTCTCTACACATACTCTTCTTTCCAGGTTTACTCTTGAAACACTCGATTCATACTCAAACTTGGACATCTATAGGTTTTTATCCAGAAAAGCCTACTCCTTTCTAGAATGGAACTAGGTTATTTCATTCTCATTTTTTACTTCCTTTTTAATTTGGAGTACTATGGAGCTATTATGACTGATATAAAACAGGTTAAAAAGGTTGAAAACCAGTTAGAATTTGGTGGTGGTACAGTTATGATCTTGTTAACTTCCTGGTTTAGATAGCGACATAACAGGGGTTGGCAACCTTTCAGAAGTGGTGTGCCGAGTCTTCATTTATTCACTCTAATTTAAGGTTTCGCGTGCCAGTAATACAATTTAACGTTTTTAGAAGGTCTCTTTCTATAAGTCTATAATATATAACTAAACTATTGGTGTATGTAAAGTAAAAAAGGTTTTTAAAATGTTTAAGAAGCTTCATTTAAAATTAAATTAAAGCAGAGGCCTCTGGACCAGTGGCCAGGACCCAGGCAGTGTGAGTGCCACTGAAAATCAGCTCGTGTGCCGTCTGTGGCACGCATGCCATAAGTTGCCTATCCTTGCGATATAAAGTCAGGTGATAAATTTAAGATAGAGGATAGCACGACACTAATTTCCCTTGCCCCTGAAGAATGTGGTTATGGAGACAGAGGTGCAAGCTGAATGTCTTTGTTGGTCCATAAATATGGGGAATTAAGATGTACAAATACTGGTTTTTCACAACATGTAACCTATTCCTTGAGTATATAGTAAGTGGAAAAGGTAGAGTAATTTGTCAATCTCTTGGTATTTGGATTGTACGAATTGAGTCTAGTTTGGTATTGATCCTTTCTGTTTGTTGGCTGTTCAATGGCATATTTGGTGATAGCTGATCATCAGTCCAACACCTAAATGTTACCTCTCAAATGAGCAGCTGAGGACTGAGTGGGAATGGGGAAGGATCTTCTAAACCCAATAGGTGCTCGCTTTGACAAAATATGTTATGTTAAAAAAAATGGAGAGCAAGTGTTAAATCTGCTGCCCTTATGATTGAGCTTAAAAGAAAGCACTGGTTAGGATTCCCAATGATTACCAGACTGTACTATGACTATGGCTTAAATTATGAATATATTTATACATTACAACTATATACTTGAAAATGTGCCTGAAAATATTTTTCATAACCTTGCCCAGTCTTGAGTTAAAGATTTGTGTTACCTTAACTTGTTCTGGTTTTGGTATGATACAGAATCTAGAACCCAGGACTGGACAGTGAAAGGAGGATGGATTTTTCAGATATTTGGGCTTTTTTTAATTGCACTTTTAAAGCCATCATGCTGAGTTTCAAGGTTTAGGGCCAAATTCTGCTCTTAGTTATACAACACAGAAGTCAACAGTTACTCCAAACTTCTCTTTCTGTAGGAGGAAGCAGAACGTAGCTTATTCTTTTGGCTTTGTTTTCTAAGGTATCTCTGGAGCTCATCATTTACGGGGACATCAGGAATTTTTAATTTTTTAAAATAGATTCAATATAACTACAAATAAAATGTGATGTGTTTTCCTCATAGGCAATAGCAGTGAAACACTGTTTGGAAAAGGACTCCAGTGAGCTTAACACAGAAGCTGTGCAGAGCAGAACAGGCTTTACTAGCAAACCAGTCAAAGGAACTGGAATAATTGATAATTTAAACTGGAAATCAGTAAGAACTGGTGCCATTTATGCCTTACCGACTCCCAGGGGAACTCTGCAAGCTCTATGTTGGAGAATAGTGTATTTCCACCAGAAGTTGTGTTTCGATACTGTCTTATTCTGGCTGTCCTTTTTTGGAGCATCTTAAAAGACTGTGACAAAGTTCCTCCTCTGCCTTGGTGGGTCCTGCACTTATTGGCGGATTTGCTCACCTCAGATATTCAGGGCAGCCCTCAGTTTGGCCAGTTTTATGGCTCAAACCTGCCATTCACTCAGCTAACCACATCACTTGCCAGCATGGGGAAAAGGAAGGAGAACAATCCCCACAGTCTCTGCTGACCCACCTAGTGGGCCAGGGAGACAGGCCAGGGATCTTCGCCTCTGGTGGGACCCACAGTCCAAGTCAACTCCTCTTATATCCAGTAGGAGGGAGGGGAATGAGGGGAACCCAGGCCTTCCCTCTACTCTGGGTTTCAGCCCAGGGCCCTGTGGATCGCAGCTGTCTACAGTGTTACGTGTAACACCTGTGTGACAGCTACAACTCCCTGGGCTACTTCCCATAGCCTCCTCCCAACATCTTCTTTATCCTCACTACAGGATAGGCATGTGAACAATTCCACGTGCCACTGCAAAGAGAAATTCTGGTAATGACTATATGAAGTTTTATTTGTAACACGCATAGGTTGGGTGTTTACTGCCAAGCAGAAGGGGAAAAGTTTTTAAACCTGTCCATCTAGGTGAATTTTTTCTTATCAATTCCCTCTGCATTTTCTAGTCTGCAATCTTTTTCTACTTCCATTTATGGTGAATGAGGGACTGTAGTTCTATGCTCTCGCTTCAGAAATAAACACATCAAAAAGCACTCATGTAGCACAGTGTAGAGCCGGTATTGTGGCAAGCAGGCATTGAGTTACAGTACTCACTCCATGCCCAGCTGATGGAGCACTGTGCTTGATATTTACATTATCCTGAAGTGCGTTTTATAAGGCTGCCAGATATCCACCATCCATTTATTTTGGCACCCCAATGCACATAAGGTGGACAAACATGCCTGGGCCACATGCTTTTCGGCCGGGTTCTGTCATTTGGTTATTTTGAATATTATATTTAGATTATGATTTCTCTATCAAGGAAATCTACACACACGTAGCTTTCCAATAAACATGACTTTAATGTTTCTCTGTTGGAATTAGAAGCTGCTAGAATTCAATTGTATATTACTAAGTGAACTCTACTGTACAATTTCATATTATAACTTTTGTTTGGATTTTTAGTTGCACTGAACTTTTAATGGCAGGTGAGATGCCATTAGTGAGAGTATAATGCTTAGACAGAAGAATGAATTTTCCTATTAGCAACTAATTTTTTTTTTATTTTATAGCTAGACAATCTGAAGGCTTTAGTTCAACTGAAGAAGCAAAATGGATTCGCTGACAGTAAACTGAAGACATGGATGCAATCCTGTAAGCAGCTGGGGAAGGAAAAAGAAACGTTGCCGAAACAAATTGCTGACCGTAATGCTCTATTAAAGGAGCACAAGCCAAGTATGGGGTAGTTGAAGAAGGAAATGCTATACTAGAATGATTGTAAGGCTGCAAATCATTCCTGGAAGTCACGGTTTCTGTGACCTCTGTGAATTTTGCAGTGCTGGTGCAGCTGATCCCAGGATCTCAGCAGCTGGGGAAGCCCAGGAGCCAGCCGCGCTGGCCGTTGCTCAGTCAGCCCCAGGCACGGTCCCTGGAGCAGCAGTCTGGGACTCGTGGTGGTGGGGCCCTGAGCCACCTCTTCCCCCCCAGCACCAGCATTGCCCTGCTCTCTCTCTCCACTCCCCAACAGTCTTCAGGAGCATCCCCTCTCCCAGGCGGTAGGATTTAGTCCCAGGTATTTTTAGTAAAAGTCATGGAGGGTCACGGGCCCTGACTTTTGTTTATTGCCCGTGACCTGTCCATGACTTTTACTAAAAATACCCGACTAAAACATAGCCTTAATCATGATCCTGTTTCTAACCTTAATGCATTTATTTAGAACACATGTTTTCAAAACCTCCATTATTACATTTGATTCAGATGAGGGGCCAGATCCTCATAAATCAGTATAGTTTCTGAAGCTCTGCTATAGTTGACTGTGGTTGCACAAGCACACGTCTTATGTACTTAATTAACAAATGAATGATTGAGATCATTGCATTCTAAACACATCTTTCCAGAGTCTCCTTAAAGTTATTTGTACAGGTAACGACTCTTTCCCTTGGTCAGGTGCTGATGAGGTTGCCATCTACCTACATTCACTGACCCAGGACAACGAGCCAGAGTATGAGCCAGACGGACTCCCAGAGGTGGTCAGAAAAGGTAATTGTTACTTCTTTAGAGGAGAATGGTCCACATTGTGGGGAGTGTGTGCGCACGCTATCTAAATAATCGTGTTGTCATAGGTGTGACTTGGAAGCATTGTAAAAACTTGGACATCATTGGCCAAATCCAGCCCTCATATAGGTTGCAAGAGAGGGATTCTAGGCCCAGCCATTCCCATTATAAAACACCTTTTTCTTCTGGTTGATAGGAAGGGGGGAAATTTTTGCTTAAACATTTTTAACTAAATGTTTTTTCATTGAAATGTGCTGCATTGTCAAAACCGAAATGTATTACGGAGATGTATTGATTCGGACAAAGTTTTTGCTGAGCAGGAGAGGAGACCCAAAATTGAAAGCCTGATGTTTTTTGATTCAATTTCATTTTATGAAAGCATTTGAAAGGCTTATGTTTTCATTCCAATCTAGAATAAAAACAAATTCTGAAACCTCGAAAGGGGTCGCAAAACAAAATTGTCTCCCTCTGGCCGGCTCTATGTAGAACAATAGGAGAGACATCGTTTTCAGATGGAAATGATTTTCCAGTTAATGGTGTCCCTTTAAAGGAAAAAGAGAACATTTGCTTGGGGAAAACTCTTTTTGCCATTTTAGTAGAGTTGCTGTTACACAGATCCACACCCTTGCCTGAGTTCACCTATAAAATTCTAGGAACGCAAGATAGTCCTAATAATTCCCCCATTCTGTTATTCAGTGAGTAAATGCCATTTTACTTTCTTAAATTATTACCCGTTGTCATCTCCATCTTGAATTGAGCAAGATCAGATTGATTGGAACAATAAAGTAATTTAATCAACTGTGGTTAATGGCTGTTGCTTATTTTTCAGGCTTTGCTGATATTCCTACTGGGAAAACCAACCCCTGTTTTGCGCAGAACAGCGCTAAACCTAAAGACCAGTGCCCGTCTTGCTGCTCAAAGCCAAAATTTGTCACCATATGGCCAACGTTTACAAAAAGGCAGGTCAGCTAATTTTGCCAAGATCTCTAAACCGACAGCTGGTGGCAGCAAATCACCAAAGGTAACTTATCGTCAAAATGTATCTGAATGTGCAGGGCCTGGGAAATCCACATAATGTATTTATCTCTCCAAGTGAGTTTGAAGATATGCCGTGTTATTCATGCCTCCTTTATATCTGCCATGAATATAGTGAAGACAAGGTCATCAATGTAAATAAAATGAATAAAGCTTGGCACATAACAAAGATCTGGGCATAATGGTAAACTTAAAATTGTTGGTATGATCAAATCTGTGATCTCATGCCAAGTGCTCATTAACTTGGTAAATGGGAATGAGGTCAATCTTCCCACTTTAATGCTCATCCCAAATATTTGATTATTTCTTGAAAGGCCTGGATGCCTAGAGCAGGGGGGGTGTGCGAATGCATATATGGATTACACGCAAAAGCACTCAAAAATTCGTATATGGTGGAATTAAGGCTTGTTGGCCCAATCTCCCTGCTCAGCCAGCCCCAGTTCTCTTAGACTCATAGACTTTAAGGTCAGAAGGGGCCATTCTGATCGTCTAGCCTGACCTCCTGCACAACGCAGGCCACAGAATGTCACCCACCCACTCCTGTAACAAACCCCTAACCTGTGTCTGAGTTACTGAAGTCCTCATATCGTGGTTTAAAGACCTCCAGGTGAGAGAATCCTCCAGCAAGTGACCCGTGCCCCATGCTGCAGAGGAAGGTGAAAAACCTCCAGGGCCTCTGCCAATCTGCCCTGGAGGAAAAATCCTTCCCGACCCCAAATATGGCAATCAGTTAAACCCTGAGCATGTGGGCCAGACTCACCAGCCAGACACCCAGGAAAGAATTCTCTGTAGTAACTCAGATCCCACCCCATCTAACATCACATCACAGGCCACTGGGCATATTTACCTGCTAATAATCAAAGATCAATTGCCAAATTAATTGCCAAAATTAGGCTATCCCATCATACCGTTCCCTCCATAAACTTATCAAGCTTAGTCTTGAAGCCAGATATGTCTTTTGCCCCCGCTACTCCCCTTGGAAGGCTGTTCCAGAATTTCACTCCTCTAATGGTTAGAAACCTTCGTCTAATTTCAACTCTAAACGTCCTAGTGTCCAGTTTATATCCATTTGTTCTTGTGTCCACATTGGTACGAAGCTTAAATAATTCCTCTCCCTCCCTGATATTTATCCTTCTGATATATTTATAAAGAGCAATCAGATCTCCCCTCAGCCTTCTTTTGATTAGGCTAAACAAGCCAAGCTCTTTGAGTCTCCTTACATAAGACAGGTTTTCCATTTCTTGGATCATCCTAGTAGCCTTTCTCTGTACCTGTTCTAGTTTGAATTCATCCTTCTTAAACATGGGAGACCAGAACTGCACAAAATATTCCAGATGAGGTCTCACCAGTGCCTTGTATAATGGTACTAACCCTCCTTATCTTTACTGGAAATATCTCACCTGATGCATCCTAAAACCGCATTAGCTTTTTTCATGGCCATATCACATTGGCAGCTCATAGTCATCTTGTGATCAACCAATACTTCAAGGTCCTTCTCCTCCTCTGTTACTTCCAAATGATGCGTCCCCAATTTATAACCAAAATTCTTGTTCTTAATCCCTAAATGCATGACCTTGCACTTTTCACGGTTAAATTTCATCCTATTACTATTACTCCAGTTTACAGGGTCATCCAGATCTTCCTGTGTGATATCCAGATCTTCCTGTGTGATATCCTGGTCCTTCTCTGTGTTAGCAATACCTCCCAGCTTTATTAGCACATTCCCACTTTTTGTTCCAAAGTCAGTAATAAAAAGATTAAATAAGATTGGTCCCAAAACCGATCCCTGAGGAACTCCACTAGTAACCTCCTTCCAGCCTGACAGTTCACCTTTCAGTATGACCTGTTGTAGTCTCCCCTTTAACCAGTTCCTTATCCACCTTTCAATTTTCATCTTGATCCCCATCTTTTCCAATTTAACGAATAACTTCCCCGGTGGAACCGTATCAAGTGCCTTACTGAAATCGAGGTAAATTAGATCCACTGCGTTTCCTTTGTCTAAAAAATCTGTTACCATCTCAAAGAAGGAGATCAGGTTGGTTCCACTCTGTCCCCCACCCCTGAAAATTTCAGCCCAAGCAATTAAAGTTTGTAAAGTTAGAAGCAGCAGAAAACAGGGTCTTCTTGTAATGGGAGGAGTCAGGTACCCTTAATAATAAATGGTCCTATTAGCTTTGCCAGTAATATATGTTGGTAACAATTCTGTTTTTGCTGGCACTAGAAGGATAAGCCCTGATGCTCACCTCTCACACAGGACCCACATCAGTGTAAATGGGATGAGAATTGGGGCCAATTACCTAGACTATCAGAAGCTTTGGCATTCAGGATTTCAATTGTCATGAAGCACACATATATAACTACTGAAGTTTTAGCTAACTGATGCTAAAATCATGTCAGAATTTGGTGGGAGTGCAGGGAGTGCAGAGACAAGGACGATTGTAATAGCAGTGGGGACTGGAATTTGAGAGAACCCCAAAGGTGTACACATTGTGACATTTTTCAACAGTTTTACAAAGCTAGTGTTGACCATCACAACAAACATATTGTGAAGGTTATGTTAAATATTTAGAATGACATGACATTCTCCTGAATATTTCATAATACGTCTGGACAGGATATCCTCTGCAGGCCAATGTAAATGCTTCAGGACTAAACAACTTTTTCAAGTGCTATCATATTTACAGAATAAACTATAGGACATTTACAAATTCATTATGAAATATCAGTAATTAAACTTAAATTACATATCTCAAAATACAGTTCTGCAGATTAGTGATTGAGCAAGAAGAGACTAGACAAGGAACTCCTGTGTACTACTCCTTAGCTTTGCCTAGACCTTGTTAAATTATGTGACTTGTGATTTGTAAAGCATGGATGATAATGCCCATTCTATCTTGAACATGGTGAGGAGTAGGTAGTTGCTGTAAAGCATTCTGCATAGCGCTGTTGTATTTTCAGAGTGATAACTATAAACATTGAAGATTCTTGCTTTTAGCGTGTGTCTGCTAATTCATATTATTCAGTCGCTTGGAATGGGTCTTTCACTTCCTGCTGGTAATTAACAAGGTTCTCCAATACCACTAAAGCATGAGAATTTTTTTCTTTGTGTTGCAGGTAGATGATACTCAGCAGTGCCAAGCAGAAACAGCTATTGAACCCATGGAATCTAGTTCAAGATCTCCTCTTTGCATGAAGAAGCAAAACACACAAGCTGTTGCTGAGAACTTGATGGAGAATCTCAACACACACCAAGGCAGATGTTCCTTGAGCACACAAAAACTACCTGATCAAAATGAACAAGACAAAAACTGTATGGTACAGTAAACCTGAGTAGTATAAGTAGTATACCATGAAACAAACCCTAACCGCACCCCTTGACCCCTTAAACTCTGCCCCTTGAACCAGTGATGAGCTGCCAAATTTTTAACAACGGGTTCCCTCCTCCCTCCAAAATTTTAACAACGGGTTCCCTCCTTCCCCCCCCTCCGTGGGGGGGGGTCGTGCCCCATCCAACCCCTCATGTTCCTTAACACACACACTCCGAGACCCCTGACCCATCCCCCCCTTCCCTGTCCCCTGTTCCCTGCCCTCTGACTGCCCTGACCCCTATCCACCCCCCCACAACCCACCCCCTCCCTGCCCCCTTACCACACTGCCTCGGGACCGGGTCCCCTCGGCCAGGACCACGACCGACTCCCCGGGCCAGGCCGTCCCGACTCCCCTGGCAGGCCGGCACGGGGCTGGGGCCCGGCCGCTCGGCCCGACTCCCGGGCGGGCGGCACGGGGCCCGACTCGCCGAGCCGCTCGGCCCGACTTCCCGGGCCGGGCCGGCACCGGGGCCCGACTCGCCCAGCCGTTCGGCCCGACTCCCGGGCAGGGCGGCACGAGGCCCGACTCGCCGAGCCGCTCGGCCCGACTCCCGGGCGGGCGGCACGGGGCCCGGCCGCTCGGCGGCAGCGGGGCCCGACTCCCGGGCTGGCGCTGGAGGGAGAGCGGTCTGGGACCGTGAGCTGCTGAGCCAGCCGCACCTCCTCTCCCCTCCGCGCCCCAGCTTACCTGCTGGCTGCCTCCATGCTGCTTGTTCAGGCTTCCCGAACATCTGATTCGCGGGAAGCAGGGAGGAGGAGAAGGGGCGGAGCAGGAGAGGAGTGGCGGAACTTTTGTTAAATTTAGCAGCCCTTAACAAGCGGTTCTAAAATGGCTGCTAAAATTTAACAACGGGTTTGTGCGAACCCATGCGAACCCGCTGCAGCTCACCCCTGCCTTGAACCCCACTCACCTGTCACCAGAAGTCCCGCTCCGGGGGGTATTAATCCCAGGGTCAAGATGCCACATGACCGGAAGCAAGGTGTGTCACGTGACCATCCTCTACCACTCAGGAAGGGTTTCAGCCGCTGGGGACCACCCCGAGAGGAGATTTGACCAATCAAGGCAAGTTCTGGGGTGGAGTGACCCATCTGGATGTGGGTCATGTGACCCCTCTAAGAACTCCTCCTACTTCCCTCTACCAATCAGGATGGGGTTCACCCTGATAGGACCTCCCTCAGAGGAGATCTGACCAATCAGAGTGAGTTCTGGGGTGGGGTGACCTGTTCGGAAGTGGGTCGTGTGACCCCCTCTAAGAACTCCTCCCAACGCCCTCTGCCAATCAGAGAGCAGCACCATTACCCCATAAGTCCCAGCTCCGGGCAGAGGAGGCCATCTCTGACCAAGGACACGTGTTTTAGAAATTGTGGAAAGGCTACTGAGAGGAAACATGGACTCCTTTACCACCCCCATGAGAACTTCGGACTTTGTTTTGACCCCGAGCACCTTTGGAATTGTGTGGAGAAAGCGCTACCTCGGTGACAGTTCCAAGGAGGACCCTTTGACTCAACGTTGATGGATACGTTGGAACTAGAGTTGCATATGCCGAGAGGGAGTGCATAGTGACCTTGCTGTCCTTTGGCCTTGCAGCCTAGGGTCAGCTGTGAGAACAGGCCTTTGTCATTGAAGGACAAGTCCTGTATAGTGTGCAGCAGCTGCGAGGGGAGGCTCGATAACTGGAGCCATGAAATGTGCCTCGTGGCCACACCCGAGGCCAGAGTCGTGGCTGCAGAGTCAGCTACATCCAACAAGGCCTGGAGGGAAGCTCTCACCACTTTCGTTCCATTTTTCCAGGAGGGCATCAAACCCCTGACAGAAGTTCAGAGAAACCGACTCTGTAAAGTCTCCCAGCGCCGCCCATAGTAACGGCTGAGCAGGGCTTGCTGGTTTGCAAGACGAAGTTGTAGGGCGCCTGCCGAGTACATCTTATGGCCCAGGGAGTCCATTTGCCTAGCCTCCTTGAATTTAGGGGCTGGTACCTGTCGGCCATGGCGTTGCATGTTATTGATGGACTAAGTGGCAAGGGAGCAGGGGAAAGACGTACCTATAGGTACCCGTCACCCCTGGAGGATACCATGCACACGCATTCGACTCCCGAGCCCACGGGCGGGATAGTGACCACTTGGAGATTCATAGTGAACGCCACTCGTCTCGGGAGGTCCTGATGGGCCCCCAAGCCGATTAGGGGGAGGCCGAAGGAGTACGCTCCTGCCAGCGCCTCATGTGGGGAGGAGGAAGAAGAAAGGCCAGGGACAAGTGGGTCCTGTGTGGGCTCACGCTCCTGGACGACCTCCTGATCCGGTGGGATGTGGGAATCCGGTGGCTGAACTGGGCTTCCTCCATACCGGTCGGAGGGGGACGGCCAACCGTCGCCTCTGGCACCCAGTGCTCTGACAGAACAGAGCGAGATCGGATCACAGGTAGGCCCTTGGCCTGACGGCACGCCCGAGACATACAGGGTAGCCACTGATGGGGGTTAGGGTCCTGGCCCTGGGGCATGTGGGAGACTCTGGTGTGCACACCCGAATGGATGGCCATGGAGGAGCTAAAAGCCCTGGGCATAGTCTACCTCTCTAGCTGATGTCGTCTCAACGCGGTACCGGGGATCGGTACCGGGAGGCATACTGGTATCGGGAGCGAAAATGGGACCTGCGACCGGAGCGGTGCCAGGAGGTCGACCGAAATCTCGAGGCTGGATGCCGGGAGTGGCTACGGGAGTCCAGAGCCTGGAGCGGTGCCAGGAGCTGGATCGGCACCGAGTGTGCCAGGTCGGCGAACGGGACGCTGATCGGTGCCACGAGTACGACCAGTACTGAAATGGAGAACGGTGCCAGGACCGTGAGCAGTGCCGGCACCTGGCTTGGCGACGGGACCGAGAACATCTGCGGGACCGCGATCGTGAACGCTGCTGCTCTGAGGTGCCGACGCAGGGTGGTCTGAGCAAGGCAGGCTTGCCGATCGACAATATAACCCGCACCGGCGGTACCAGACTCGACAGCTCTTGCATGGCCGGAGTGAACGGTGCCGATACCGTCGGTGCCGCAGCAGGTATAGGTGCCGGGCAGTGCAACTTAGGAGAGCGCTCGGGCTGCGGAGCAGGCGGCTCTGACGCAGCTTAATAGCGAGCTCGACCACGGTTCGTACCGGGGAGCTTTCCAGCACCGGACTCGACGGCTCTTGCATGGCCGGAGTTAACGGTGTGGATATTGTCGGTGCCGCGGCAGACATCGGTGCCGGGCGATCCGACTTAGCATAGCACTCGGGCTGCGGAGCAGGCGGCTCGGACGCAGCAAGAATCTTGTGCCTCTTCATACTCCAGGAGAGGGATCCATGCCGAGTGGACGTCGGAGCCAGCGACGGCCGGTGCCGAGAGGCCTCGGCGGTACCGGCGATCCGGTGCCGAGGGAGCGCTCCTTGAAGACTAACCAGCGCTCGGTGCCGAGAGCGGAGGGGCAAGAGCTGCCTCCCTCAGGAGCTGCTTGAGACGAAAGTCCCGCTCCCCTTTTGTTCTCGGATTAAAGGCCTTACAAAAGCGGCACTTATCTGTTAGGTGAGATTCCTCAAGGTACTTAGGAGAGGATCTCTTGTCGGCATCGGCTTGTGGCCGGCCGAGCATTGTAAAACCCTGTGGACTGGGCATCGTACCCGGCACCGGGTGTGGGGAAGGGGATAATCCCCGAACCCCTCTGAATTAAATACTCTAACTATACAACTATAGAAATCTGAACTATAATTAACGAGAGAAACTATGAGTAGCTAGGGAAGTGGAGGTCAGCTAAGCCGCGCTCCACTGTTCCAACGACCGACACGGGCGGTAAGAAGGAACTGAGGAGTGGGTGGGTCGGCTGGTGTATATATCCGGTGCCATGGTGGCGCCACTCCAGGGATCGCCCAGCCGACCCACTGAGTTGCTAGTGTAAAAGTCTTCCAACGAAGGTGCATGCGGCGCGCACACACCTACATGGAATGGATATGAGCAATCACTCGAAGAAGAACCAGGGATTGCATAAATTAACAACAAGCAGTAGGGTGCTTACACTGTTTCTTTACTGAAAATCTCTCAACAGCTTGACGATGCCTTTCTAGAGGCCTCTGAGAACTTACACATCGGTAGCCCTGTGGGAAAAAATATATCGTGCCTCAGCTGTTTTTGCTCATGCCTGAGACACAGATCTCAAGAGGAAAATCTGGAAAAGGACAAAATGGAAGAATGAATTGTAGTGAGATGAGGCCTGAGGCCTGATCTGAAGTAAGGGTCAAGATGTTGCTAAGCAAATTTAGGCTGTGAGCCAGAGGCAGGCCCTGCTCACAGAAATTGGCAAAAAGAGGGCTGCTAGAAGAGGAAGATGTGGTCTCCTCACCTCAAAAAAGATATTCTAGCACTAGAAAAGGTTCAGAAAGGGCAACTAAAATGATCAGGGGTTTGGAGAGGGTCCCATAGGAGGAGAGATTAAAGAGGCTAGGACTCTTCAGCTTGGAAAAGAGGAGACTAAGGTGGGATATGATAGAGGTATATAAAATCATGAGTGATGTTGAGAAAGTGGAAAAGTTATTTACTTAGTCCCATAATACAAGAACTAGGGGGTCACCAAATGAAATTAATAGGCAGCAGGTTTAAAACAAATAAAAGGAAGTTCTTCTTCACGCAGCGCACAGTCAACTTGTGGAACTCCTTACTTGGGGAGGTTGTGAAGGCTAAGACTATAACAGCGTTTAAAAGAGAACTGGATGAATTCATGGAGGTTAAGTCCAGTAATGGCTATTAGCCAGGATGGAGTAAGGAATGGTGTCCCTAGCCTCTGTTCGTCAGAGGATGGAGATGGATGGCAGGAGAGAGATCACTTGATCATTGCCTGTTAGGTTCACTCCTCTGGGGCACCTGGCATTGGCCACTGTTGGTAGACAGATACTGGGCTAGATGGACCTTTGGTCTGACCTGCACGGCCGTTCTTATGTTCTTAGGAACGTATGCCAAAACAGCACCAGAACAGCTGGGTACGAACACATCCCACACAGATAACAAGGAACAGGCAGACCCAGCCTAATGACAGTATAAAAGCAAAATATGATGAATAGACAATAGGAAAGGATAATATGATGGACAGACTGTATGATGGACAGATTTGTTCGAAACGACCTGTGCCAGGAGAAAGGCAGTAATGCGCAAAGGGCTGCACCTCAATGCGTCAGGAGTGATGAGTAATCTGTTCTGCACCTGTGTATAAGAATACGTACCGGAGAGCACATCTTTGTCCAGCCTAGGGTGCAGTGGAAAGCCCCACCACTGACTGAGCTGTGTCCATTGCAGGGAGCATCACACCAGTAGCTACTGACAACAGGAACCAGCTCAGACTCCCTTATGGTAGGGGTCATGGCATCCATTTTTACAGGCGGCGCCACAAGGTTGTGTTAAAGCAGGCGATTAATAAAACTTATTTAAATGTGTCAATACGAATGTGTCCCCCGCTCCATACTTGTGTGAGTAAAACATGGTACATGACATGGATATAAATTGGCAGTCGGGAAGTTTAGGCTTGAAATTAGATGAAGGTTTCTAACCATCAGGGGAGTGAATTTCTGGAACAGCCTACCGAGGGAAACAGTGGGGGCGAAGGACCTCTCTGGCTTTAAGTTTAAGCTTGATAAGTTTATGGAGGGAATGGTTTGATAGGATAACACTATTTAGTCAATAGGTCAATAACGTGCCGCCACTGGTAATTAGTACTGAGGGTCAATGTTGGGATATTGAAAGTCTTTTTCCCGAGTGTCTGGCTGGAGAGTCTTGCCCGCATGCTCGGGGTTCAGCTGATCGCCATATTTGGGGTTGGGAAGGAATTTTCCTCCAGGGTAGATTGGCAGTGGCCCTGGAGGTTTTTCACCTTCCTCCGCAGCATGGGGCAGGGGTCGCTTGCTGGAGGATTACCTGCTACTTGAAGTCTTTAAACCAGGATTTGGGGACTGCAAGAGTTGAGTCAAGGGAGAGAATTATTTCAAGAGTGGGTGGGTCAGCTTTTGTGGCCTGCATTTTGCGGGAGGTCAGACTAGATGATCATAATGGTCCCTTCTGATCTTAAGTTCTATGATTCTATGTCTCCACAGATGGCTCTGTTAAATAACTATATTACACCCCCCCGGAAGTTGGGAGCTTTAGTGGGGTGACCCCTACCATAAGGAAGTCCATTTTGTCCTTTTCCAGATTTCCCTCTTGAGATCGGTGTCTCAGACATGAGCAAAAACAGCTGATGCATGATAGACTTACTCCCACAGGGCTACCGACGTGTACGTTCTCAAAGGCCTCTAGAAAGGCATCTGTGACAGGTGGGATCACAGAAACCCCCTGGGAGCTGCCACCTGATGTGCCCAGACTACTGCTACCCCTGCTTTCCCTGCCAGCTCAGGACCCCAGCACCCTGTCTTGCTGAGCCAGACACTCCCGTCTGCTCCAACACAGACCCAGGGTCTGAATTACTTGCCCCAAGCTGCAGGTTTACCTGAAAGCAGCTAACAGAAGTGTTCCTGTCTTTAACACTCAGATGCCCAGCTCCCAATGGGGTCTAAATCCAAATAAATCCATTTTACCCTGTATACAGCTTAAAATGCGCAAATCTATATCTAATCAAACTGAATACAGATAAGATCCCCACCAGTTCCACAATGCTCCTTTGACAGACTAATCTCCTTTTAGCCTGGGTCCAGCAATCACTCACACCTCCTGCAGTCACTGTCCTTTGTTCCCATTTCATTCGGGTATCCTGGGGTGGAGGTGGAGGCTCTCTCTTTAGCCAGCTGAAGACAAAATGGAGGGCTCTCCCAGGGGTTTAAATAGACTTTCTCTTGGGGGTGGAGATCCACTCCTCACTCCTGTGCCGAGTCCAGCTCCAAGATGGAGATTTGGAGTCACCTGGGCAACTCACATGTCCATGCATGACTCACAGTTTTTACAGGGAGCATCCATTGTTTACATGCTACCTTGAACTTCCTCAAGTAGACTTCTTATGTGGATTGGAGCATTCCAAGATCCATTGTCCTTTCAGTGTTTCTTGATTAGGTACTTAATTTCCCCAGGAACTGACCAAATGCTCTACTAAGGTTATTTAGAAATCAAGCCGGTACACAGCCAACATTCATAACTTTGAATACAAAAATGATACATGCATACGAATAGGATTAATACATTCAGTAGATCATAACCTTTATGGAGATATGTTACATGGCATATGTAGCAGAAAACACATTCTAAGCATATTTCCATAGAGCCTTATGGGAGGTACCGTCACACCCTCCCCCTGAGCTTACTGCCAGAGACTTGGACACTGTCCATGGCGGAGGCAGTACATGTAAAATCCCTGTTTGTTTTTGGTCACACTCCTTTCAAGTACCTTTAAACCATATGATGTCATTCCTAAGGGTCCTAGCCAGTTTTGGGGGTCCTGGTCCTCAGATGCCAGAAAACAGGTTGGGATGTAGTATTGTTAACAGAACGCAGACAGCGATATCTGTTACAGCGGAGGCGTTTTGGCAATTAGCCACCAATGCCATGAGGCAGTGTGCCTCAGTTTCCCCTTCTACACAGCAGCATGGGGCTGTTATGCTTTTGCTGCTGTTCCAAGCTTCCAGACTGTTTACAGGCGTAGGCTGAAAAGTAACTTGCTTGTGGGGCTCTCCTGTCACCATCCCTAGCATGTACAACAGTTTCTTCCACAAAGCAGGTATGTCCCACATCTTTAAAGGGTTTAACACTAGTACGAATTCCTTTGTTTTATCCCATAGGTGAATTAGCAAAAGACACAAGGTTAACAGCAAATCTACGGTGGACAGGCTTGTTCACTCAGTTTGACTCCTTTAGTGTCTATTGCATTTTCCCAGCTCTGTGTAGCCTCTGGTAGGCACTCTGCCTCTTTGGAGAAGGCTTTAATTCAGGCATGTGGTTGAGCCTTTGGCAAGGAGAGGTGCACTGCCACCATGCCTGCCCTCGGCCCCTCCTCTGGAATGTCTCTGGGCTGGACCGCACTCCTTGTGAAGTGCCACCCATGCAGAGATTCCCCACCACCCCCATCTTGGAGAGAGAGTTTTATCTCTTACAGGTGCAGCAAGAACACCACCTTTCAATGGGGGGCTCTGGACCCCTTGGGCACCCCACTTTCTGTTCCCAACAGGCCAGCTGGATGGACTCCCCCGTTCAGGAGATCTGACCCCAGGTTTCCCTTACAACATGAACCATAGGAGAAGGGGCTGGCATTTTAAATGCAAACTTTTCACCCTCCTCCTGGGAAAGTCCTTCCCACAAAGGTGGGCGGACTCTCTGCCCCCTTCCATCTGGGCTTCCTCTGGGCTCCTCTGGGTCAGACACTCCTGTGTCCCCCGAAAGGGAAGGTGACCCTGGTCCAACTGTGGGCTCACAGCTACCAGCTATGGCAGACTTTTCACTGGCCAGCAAAATTCCCCCCTTTTCACTCAGGTTGGGTTTGCTTCCAGCTACAGCGATCTTGGGGTCTGTTTCCACCACTGTGGTCACCAGGACCCCAACTCCCACCTTTGGGACACACGTCTCTATGCACCCCAGGGCAGGCCCTGCCCTCTGCTGACCTGCAATTTCCTGGCAGTCAGCAGCTGTGGTGGCCCCCCTGTTACAAGGTGGTTCCTCCCCCTCCCCTGGGGAGATGATTACAGGACAGGAGCTGCCTGCATCCAGCCCCTCCTCTGGAACTTTCCTTGAGCCCCGGGACTACAGAAACTGGCCACAACCATCCCTGCCCCCAAAGCTGCATTCTTTACTGCTGCAGAGGAATCTATGAGACACCCTCCTATTCCCCCAGCAGTCCATGTGACTTCACCCCGCACCGACCCCGACTGCTAACCAGCCCTGGGACAGATTCTGCCACACTAAAGAAATCGTTTCCCAATAGAAACGGTGCAAAATTGTGTGCCACCGTTGCAACAGTCGGTTCAGCCTGCAAATCCTTAGTTTGCATGTGTACTTTAGCTAAAGGTGCAAAGACTTTGTAACCCGCTAACAGCTCTAATTCTGCCATTTTACCTGGCAACAGATCCTTCTTCTGGATAAGGTCCTCCTGACCACAGAAATCTCAGCACCTGTGTCCTCAGTCCAAGAAGCACTGCACCATTCATTTTAACAGCATGCATATGCTCATTGCTTGGTTGTGTGGAAGCAAGCTTTACAAATCCTGTGTGGAAAGAGGCCACAGCCTGGCTCTGAGAAGCCACAGCTTCATTTGTTACTTGTTGCTTGTTTCTACTCAGAAAGGGACACTTAGTCCTCAGGTGCTCAGTTGACTTACAATCCTAGCACCTCTTGGGCTCCTCTGCTTGCACAGGAAATTTGGGACGAGTTCCAGGGGAATTGGGAGGTTCCCCAGCCTCCTTTTCCCAGGGTAAAACGGTGATTCTGCTTTCCCCCAACTCTGTACCCCTCTCCCAGTGGTTTATGTTTGATTGCAGCTTGTGCTTGCTCATAAGAGTCTGCATACCCAGCTAATTCACCCACTGCATTTACCTTTTTGTCCCACAAATACTGTTTTACATCTTCCCTGCCCATATTCAGGAAGTGTTCCTGAGTAACCAGATCACACATCCCTTGGAAGCTTGTAATGCCCTTCCCCCACACCCACTTGTCTACCAAATCTCTCATTTCATTGGCATAAACCACATTACTCAATCCAGATCCCCTCTTAAGACTCCTGAATTTCACCCTGTAGGTTTCAGGCGTAATCTGAAACTCTTTTAAAACCAGATCCTTAAATTTACTGTAGTTTGAAGCATCATCAATAGGCATCTTACTGAATATGTCCAGAGCTCTACCAGTCCATTTTGCTATCAATGTGGTCATCTTTTGATCTTCAGGGATGGCATGCAGGGTGCCCAGTCTCTTGAAGGTGATGAAATATTCGGCGATCTCGCTGGATTCCTCATACTGTGGACACAGTTGCTCCCATTTATGAATTTTTGGGGAAGTGGAGCCAGCAGGTGGAGGGTTTTGTCTCTTTGACTCCGTTACAGCCAGTTCATGCTTCTGGGCCTTTCTCTGGGTCTGCATAGCTCTCTCGTGGGCAGCCTCTTCCCTGGCTTTTTATACCTCCATCCTTGCTGTCTCTGCCTCCATAGCTCTCTTGTGGGAAGCTGCTTCTGCCTCCATCCTTGCTGTCTCTGCCTCCATAGCTCTCTTGTGGGAAGCTGCTTCTGCCTCCACCCTTGCTGTCTCTGGCTCCATAGCTCTCTCGTGGGCAGCCTCCTCCCTCTCCATTAGTCTTTTATGTTCATTTTCTTTCTCTTTTGCTTCCAGTCTAGCCAACTCTAGTTCTAGCAAACTCTCTAGCAAATCTAGAGAAGCCCTGCTCCAGATGTACTTAATGGGTAAAGCAATGAGAGTAGCTTCAGGCCCTGGGTCAGATAACCATCCTGTAAATGTCTTCTCTGCTCCTTAGAGTGCTAGTACTGGGTCCCTCACTTCCTGGGCCTCATCAGCAACATCCTCTTTCAAAATCTGGCACGTTGGACAAGAAGCTTTCTGTGAAAAAGGTACAGGGCACGGAAGAGTCCAGAGATGATTCCAGACTAAGATCTCCTCAAAGAGAAGGATGGAGAACTCCAAGCTTTTATGCAGACCCAACTTATGCTTATCTTATGTCCGGACAAAGTGTCTTTTGGACACATGCTGTGTTCCTACTGACAGTTGTCACAGACTTGCATCTGAACCAAGGCCGGCTCTAGCATTTTTGCCGCCCCAAGCAGCAAAAAATAATAATAAAAAGAAGCCGCGTTCGCGATTGGTGGCAGCTCTACCGCCGCTTCTTCTATGGCGGCACGGCAGCAGGTCCTTCGCTCCAAGAGGGAGTGACGGCCCCACTGCCGAATTGCCGAACTGCTGCACGTGCCACCCCTCTCTTCATTGGCTGCCCAGGCACCTGCTTGCTACACTGGTGCCTGGAGCCGGCCCTGATCTTGCCTACTTTTCAAATGTTAGGCTGTCTTTTATTTTGATCTTAACTCTGAATTACCTTGGTTTCTAATGCTTCATTTTATTTGTTTTTCATAACTGCAGCATTACGAATTAAAAAAAAAACAAACTTACATGTACTGTCAACTTTACTCACAGAGTTTAATGATTTGTTTTGTTTGGTTTCTGCCTGGGGATTTTCTTGATAATTTCTTTAAGACATTTTGAAATCTTTCCCATGCAAAGAAAGAAAGCTGGCAGAGAGCTCCCGGTGTTATGCAGAGAACAATAGGGAGCTAAGAAACGGGAACATTGTAGTACTTAGAAGTATGATAGGGTCCTCAGGTTCTGTGGTTACCAGGAGAACTGGAGGTTCTGGTGGAGCTACTGAACTTTGCAGGCACTCTGAGTTGAGATTAGTGGAGAAACTCTGAGGGGTGCAGGAATGCCTGAGAACATGGGGAAGTTAGTCCAGCTGAATGTTTTGGCCTCTGCCAATTGCTGCAGCTCCACAGTTTCCGTGTGTATTGGGTAGAACATTATAACTCATGCAAGTCATGGATTCCACGATTCTTCATATTTCTCTTTAGCTTAACTCTTTTCCCATCCCCTTTCTGCCCCTCCATACACACTTAGATTAAAGAAGTTATGTTGCTGTGGGAAAGGCACCACCACATATGTCTTTTGTAAGTGTGATGGTTGTCACCTACTCTTTGCAGTCAGGGATTTTATCTATGCATGCAGATTCTGCTGCCTACTTAAGAATATTAGAAAATGCTGCTGCTTGTTAGAAAATTCTGCTGCTTCCTACATCCTATATACAGGATGCTGAAGATTATACCATCATATGAATGGGGGTTAAGAATTTGCCTCTGCAGAGGTACGGTAATGGCTGTTCTTTGCTGCCTCTGTAAGGACCCGATTGAGAGAAGGTCTTGGCTGGGAGTAGGTTGAGGCCAGGGACAATGAGTCAATCCAGGGTTATTACCATGTTTGTATACAGATGTTCAAGTAAGTTAACAATGAGAACTTTTGACCTGTGAATAGGCCCTCTCCACTTCACTGACTGATAGCAAAGTGCAGAGGAAAGATTGATTGGTTGCTACTTCTGATGTCACAATGATGCTACTTATGAATCACCTGAGTTACTGAGCAAATTGCACAGGAAAGTTTGATTGGTTGGTTCTTCTGATGTCACAATGATGCTACTTGTAAATCACCTGAGTTACTGGTATAGCTCTGTCACCATCACCTCTGTTGAGACTGTTGAGAGCTTTTTAGTAACTAGGGAATATATGAAGAGTTTGGGGTCTTCTGTCATTGAAATAATCAAAGCCAATAATAAGGTGAGAGAACAAGCAGTGAATTTTATTAATATTGTGATTTTTTTAAAAAAATGTCTCTGGCAAAGTAAGAAACTATTTTATGCAAAACATTAATGTAATCTAAAGTGTAACTCTGCTGAACTTGGAAAGTAGATTCATTTATTATACTGTGAAACCGGGATTTTAGTTCCACTTTAAATGCAAACGTCAACCTGTTGGGTGAAAACCAAATCCACTTCAATTTAGGCTTAAACAATTTATTTTAGCCTTTATTATATATGTTTTTAGACAATGCTACTATCACGTATGAATTACATAAACATGCATAAAAAGATAAGGCAAGACAAGGAAGTGCTCAAGTTATCTTTCTTGGGGACAGGGTGACTCTTCTGAAATCTCTGCTATGCTTGGCTATTTTTCCTCTGTCTCTTCTCCACTATTATGTCAATCATCTATTTTTAATCCTCTGTTCTGTAACTTTGCAGACTCAGTAGAGGAAGCTACCTCATCTGTGTCTTTATCCATATATATTCTACTCTAACCCCCTAATTAAAAGCAGGGGCGGCTCTAGTAATCCGGCCGCCCCAAGCAGGGCGGCATGCCGCAGGGGGCGCGCTGCCGGGCGCTGGTCCCGTGGCTCCGGGGGACGTGCCTGCGGAGGGTGCGCTGGTCCCGCGGCTCCAGTGGAGCTTCCGCAGGCATGCCTGCGGGAAGTCCACCCGAGCCACGGGACCAGGGAACTGTCTGCAGTCATGCCTGCGGGAGGTCTACCCGAGCCGCGGGACCAGCAGACCCTCCACAGTCATGCCGGCGGGCGGTCCACCGGAGCCGCAGGACCAGCAGACCCTCCGCAGTCATGCCTGCGGAGGTCTGCTGGTCCGCGGCCCGTGGACCTCCCGCAGGCATGACTGCGAAGGTCCGCTGGACCCGCCTGCCGCCTCCTGGGAAAATGCCGCCACGCCGCGTGCGTGGCGTGCTGGGGTTTTGAGCCGGCCCTGATTAAAAGATTCGCCTGCATAAATCACAATAACTAACCCAGATTAATACATTTTTGCTTATCCTGCTAAAACTTACTTATATCTGTGTAGTTCCCATCACAGCTATTCCTTGCTGTCACGCTCCCTGGCTGCATGCAGTTGTACTTATATTACAACTGCAATTTTTATTCTTCGTACTCATCTGTTTCTGTGGCCTTGAGTTTTTACTTGTTAGCTGGTTGAATAGGCAGGTGGGGGATGAGGGATTGTACCTGACTTGTACAATTTTGCTGCTTGTTAGAAAATTCTGCTGCTTTCTACCGGTACATCCTATATACAGGATGCTGAAGGTTATACCATCATGTGAATGGGGTTAAGAATTTTCCTCTGCAGAGGTACGGTAATGGCGGTTGTTTGCTACCTCTGTGAGGACCCCATTGAGAGAAGGTCTTGGCTGGGAGTAGGTTGAGGCCAGGGACATTGAGTCAATCCAGGGTTATTACCATGTTTGTATACAAATGTTCAAGTAATTTAACAATGAGAACTTTTGACCTGTGAATAGGCCCTCTCCACTTCACTGACTGATAGCAAAGTGCAGAGGAAAGATTGATTGGTTGCCACTTCTGATGTCACAATGATGCTACTTATGAATCACCTGAGTTACTGAGCAAATTACACAGGAAAGATTGATTGGTTGGTACTTCTGATGTCACAATGATGCTATTTGTAAATCACCTGAGTAACTGGCATAGCTCTGTCACCATAACCTCTAGATGTGACTGTTGAGAGCTTTTTAGTAACTATGGAATATATGAAGAGTTTGGGGTCTTCTGTCATTGAAATAATCAAAGCCAAGAATAAGGTGAGAGAACAAGCAGTGAATTTTATTAATATTGTGATTAAAAAAAAAACTTGTTAGCTGATTGAATGGATGGGTGGGGGGATGAGGGATTGTACCTGACTTACTGAAAGCTAACAGCTCTCTTCTCTACCCTGCTATCTGCTTGGTCAAGAACTGTATAGATCAGACACAAAAACCAATTTTCTGATTTACAGACTGTTTCAGCAAAATCTGACAATCTCAAGCAGCAGAACTACATACAAAAAGCAAACACTCCTATTTTCTTCCAGAATTGTATATAATAATTTCTCTAACATTACTTAGTACACATTTCACTAACACAATTCATTACACAGTTCTCCAACAAAGCTTAACTATGTATGTGCTTGCTAATGGTGGCTCCATAATTTACAGTTGAGCTTTAGAGTTACAAACACCAGAGATACAAACTGATCAGTCAACCACACAAATCTCGTTTGGAACCGGAAGAACATAATTAGGCAGCAGCAGAGACACATCCCTTCTACCCCACCCCACCCCCGGCTAAAAAAGGCAAATACAGCACTGTACTGTGTTAAATTACTAAAAAATGAAGGGAAAGCAGCATTTTTTCTTCTGCATAGTTAAGTTGGAAAGCTATGTTAAGACAATGTTCAGTTGTAAACTTTTGAAAGAACAACCATCATGTTTTGTTCAGAGTTACGAACAACGTCCATTCCCGAGTTGGTAACTCTGAGGTTCTACTGTATATTTAAGTCCACCATTTCCCTATGCCCTTAAAAGATTTAAATAGCTTTATATGAGCTAAAACATCTCAGACTTTTGCTTATGCAGCACCAGCACAGGCAGAAGTTAATAAAGCCTATTAGTAGAACTGTATTGCAGTCTGTGAGATTGGTACATAAACAAGAAAAGAGAACAGTGCTGTCCACTTAGAGTCACAGACCTGCATGATCCAGGACAGATTTTTTCTCTATCCTTTGGACCCTCTAAATTCGGGTGGTACCTCTGGATCCCTTTCATGACAGGAAAGAATTCA
Source organism: Mauremys reevesii (assembly GCF_016161935.1). Classification (NCBI taxonomy): domain Eukaryota; kingdom Metazoa; phylum Chordata; order Testudines; family Geoemydidae; genus Mauremys; species Mauremys reevesii. Next base: position 153,603 of record NW_024100753.1, read on the forward strand.
CACACCTTACTGAAGAGTTTTAAAGTGCTCAGAATGCAAGATCTTGGGTCCTTCCAAGACCTCTCTGTTTTGCTGCAGAAGAATCAAGGGGGAAAAGGCCCTCTTGTATTCAGTGCAAGGAAGCCAAGAAATTTCTGTGGCTATAGTACTGATATAATTGAAACGTTGAAATAATTTGCATTAGTGGAGCAAACGTGTGTTAATCATATAAAATGGATTTTTTTTTTGCTAGCTAAAACAGATGCCAAATAGGTGTACACTGATAAGAGTAAACAAATAAAGCCAGTCAAACCCAGCCTTTCATTAAGAGGCAAATCCTTATTTGGCCCCATCTTTCCATATCCATGAAGAGGCCTACACTTTGCTAAATGGGATAGGGTGGGCAAGATTTCAGCAGCCTGCACAGCACTTCCTTTCTCTGCAGGAGCTTCCTTGCCACTGCATGAAGTGGTTGTTTGGTTTAGTGGGTCAGCCACTGCATTGATATACTGGACAACGTAGCAGGAGAACCATGGAAACTAGTGGATCATCTGCTGCTCTTTGACTTTTGGGATTAGTGATTGGTTCCTTTTTTCCCCTACCTTTTCATTTTTTTTAATTTTTTTTTTAATACCAGTTACGTGGGTGTGTGCTGTGGGGAAGATCTGCACCTTGAAAAGTTTTCCTTTATGGATAAGTTGCTCTGATAGACTGAACAAATAGCAGGCCAGCTCTCTAATGAGGCAGCCAGCAATGCAGTATTTTTATTGCGGTAGAGTGAATAACGATAACAAATATCTAAGAAACACAGATATTTTATATATCCTAAAGCCATTTGAAAGTGTCATAAAAAGACGTTTTAACAGCACTGCTGTCTCCTTCTTTGAAAATCATTGGCTTTTCACCCTATTTAACATGGGGAAGTTAGTCCAGCTGAATGTTTTGGCCTCTGCCAATTGTTGCAGCTCCACAATTTCCGTGTGCATTGGGTAGAACATTGTAGCTCATGCAAGTCATGGATTCCACAATTCTTCATATTTCTCTTTAGCTTAACTCTTTTCCCATCCCCTTTCTGCCCCTCCATACACACTTAGATTAAAGAAGTTATGTTGCCGTGGGGAAAGGCACCACCACATATGTCTTCTGTAAGTGTGATGGTTGTCACCTACTCTTTGCTGTCAGGGATTTTATCTATGCATGCACATTCTGCTGCCTACTTAAGAATGTTAGAAAATGCTGCTGCTTGTTAGAAAATTCTGCTGCTTCCTACATCCTATATACGGGATGCTGAAGATTATACCATCATATGAATGGGGGTTAAGAATTTGCCTCTGCAGAGGTACGGTAATGGCTGTTCTTTGCTACCTCTGTGAGGACCCCATTGAGAGAAGGTCTTGGCTGCGAGTAGGTAGAGGCCAGGAACAATGAGTCAATCCAGGGTTATTACCATGTTTGTATACAGATGTTCAAGTAAGTTAACGATGAGAACTTTTGACCTGTGAATAGGCCCTCTCCACTTCACTGACTGATAGCAAAGTGCAGAGGAAAGATTGATTGGTTGCTGCTTCTGATGTCACAGTGATGCTACTTGTAAATTACCTGAGTTACCGGCATAGCTCTGTCACCATAACCTCTAGATGTGACTGTTGAGAGCTTTTCTTATTATAGTCTAGCTTCTTTACATGAGTTTGAAATCCGATTGAATTGCAGATTATATTAGTAAATATGTTCAAAATAGTTCAGTAATTTTTTTCTGATCAATCAATGTGCCGATTCTCTGTAAATTTAAAGTTGCATTGAATTTATCTCCTGTGCCTAAACACTTATTAAAACTTTAGCACACACTTGTCTTCTAGCCAAGTGTAATCTGTTCTCAGTTTGGTATGGGATACCTGTGTGAGTGTTCATTAAGTCATGGAACACTGTAAGAAGTTTTGGGGCAGAGACCATGACTTCCTCGTATGTATGTCGTTTTTTGTTGTTGTTTTTTTTTTAAACACTGCCTACTAAAGTGGGATTTCAATCCTGATTGCGGGGGCGGGATTGCTATGGTAGTACAAATAATAAATATTACCCTTGCATCACTGTGATTTATGATTAAACTTTGTATAGCGTGAAATGTTGGAGCAAAAAATGGACGACCTACTGAGTCATCAGAGACAATTTGTCGAAAATAATCGTCGGTCCTTAGAACAGAAAATAAAAGAAAAGGAAAAGGTAAGACGAGACCCATTTTTTCACAAGTTTAAAGTTGCCTCCAGACTGCTATTACCAGAGTGACAAGTTGTTCATTGAGTAATTGTCCATGTAGAAGAAACAACGCTGACGATTCCATATTTGATGTGTGCGCGCCCACATGCACGCTGTCAGAATTTTTTCCCCGTAATGGTACCCCCAGGGCCGGCTTTGGCAACCTCTGGAGCCCTGTGCTTATGCGCCGGTACATGGGGCCCTGCTGGTCCCACGCCCTCTCAGTTCCTTGAATGGATCTGTATTTGTTAGTGAAACAATTTACTGGCCTACCACGAATTAAGTTGACTAAAGCCATGTTCCTAGCTGGTGATAATAGTAGTCTGGTGGTTATAACTTGGTAAGAGGAAGTGAATCCGTATTTCTTCAAGGTAGGCTGGGCAGGCAGGCTACCAATTTGTTCACCTCTAATTTATAGTTCGATGACAAAAATAAAATCAGAAAAAAGTTTGAACATTTTGCTAATAATTTGCTCACTTCTTCCTGAGTTTGACCCTCCCCGCCTGCATTCTTCTGCTCCTGGCAGGCCAAGCCAGGGTAGGAGTGGGCCTTTGGAAAGGGTCTGAGGGCAGAGAGGCTGGGTATAATAAGGGGGTGGGGAGACATAAAGATTTGGGGAAATGGATCACTGGGATCCAAGAGGGTGGGGACTTCATAGGATGGGTCTCTGGCTGGCAATGAGAGTGGGAACAGGCTGTGGGAGTGCTTGAGGACATGGGATGGAGCAGGTGTCTTGCTGGAGGATAGGAGGGTGCTTAGGAGAAAGCTGAGGGGAAGCACTAGCACTTCACTACCTTCTCCAGCTGACAAACCTGCTATGATTTGTTAGAGGAGTCCTGCAGCTGCTGCCAAGAGAAGTTTGGCAGAGAGGTTTGTTGCCAGGAGACGCCACTAGTGCTTTCCTCCCTATCTTCCTCTGCTTTCTGCTCCCCACTCAGCCCTCTCTTTCCTTACCAACCCCAACACCCCCGACTAAAAGTCCCGTGCCCCTCATAGCCCTATTCCCTCATATAAATCCCCTCTCAAATTCATGTAGAGCCCCAACCATAAGGACCGTGGGGCCTGGAAGAAGCCTCAAAAACGAATTATACCCAGATGGATATCTACTTTGCATCTCCTAATGGTTGCAGGAGATGGGCTAGATTCCTAAGGATCTTAGGAGTTGTGTATTAGTGAAGTTCTGCTCCCCCAGACCTGAGGCGGGAGGAGTCAATGCCCCTCTACCAAACTTCTGTTGCTGCCCAGTCATGTGTTAAGTCAAATTGAAAATAACTAAGGCATTTTCCTCATGAAAAACATTTTGACAGCAATAAGCTAAACATGTAATCACAGCAAAGAAGGGAATTCCCCGCACCCCAAAGGATCATGATTATTGGGGATTAGTCTGGTTGCTTAGTTGTAATGCTCGATGTTGTTATGGAGATCTACTTTTGAATCGACATAGAAGCTTCATTCCATTATTTGCTATTATTTTTTTGATCCACCTGTCTTGGTGTAGCAGATGAAGTAGGCTACTCTGATTGGCCAAAGTGAGTCATGGCCATTAGTGGCCATAACAGAATTTATGCTTTACTTAAAAATGGGTTTTAAACTCTTTTTGCTTCTGTCAGCGAGCGCTTTAGTGTAATTAGTAACTTTTTTAAGAGGCAATTTACAGCCCCTCCCCTGCGTTTTCCAGTGTTAATAGTTATAGTAACTTGACAAGAAACATGTAACTAGAGTGTGTTTCTCTCTCCTACCCCTCCCCCCCCAGTCTTCTACATTTCTAAGAAGTGTTTCATCAGCTACATGACTTACTGACAGGGGATCTGCCGTGCGACCAGATAAACCAGGACTTGCAGCAAGCCAACGATGCTCTACGAGCAGAACTCAACAAAGTAGGATTTTTAATATCTGAACTATTCAAATGGAAGTGGTGATGCTGAGTTTTTATTTTATGTAAAATTTAACTGTCCTCTTTATTGTGTTTGAAGATCTATACATGACTAATATTTAAGTGCAACTAAATATATCACAGGTCAGAGCAAGCTGCAGTATGTTCCTGTCACAGGGTGAGCTGGTCCATTAAAAGACTGGGGCACAGCTGCACCTTTTGTCAGGTTTAGCCCATCTCCCTGTATGATGGGAATAAATACAAGGGTTATGTGACAGAAGCATGCATCTAAACCGGGTCTGCTGGCAGGTAAAAGGGCAGCCTGTGGTCATTCAAGAGAGAGAGACCCCCCCCCTCTGCCCCAAAAGTTCAGAGAGAGACTCTCTCTCGTTAGTGCCCAGGCAGAGAGCCTGTGAAGAGGACAGGTGACAATTTTCCAGAACTCCAAGGCAGAAGCCTTTTGGGGGAAGAGAATTACAAGGAACTGGAAACTGTGCAGGGATAAGCCTCCATTGATGGACTTGCAGGATGCAGAAGTCCCAGCTAGGAGAGGGGTGGGACTACAAGGATGGGCCTGCTCTGATCAAGACCTGGAAAAACTTGAGGCATTATATGCCGAAAAGAATAATTGAGGCTGGTTAAGGGTATGTTTGAGTCTTGTGTTATGATAATAAACCAACCTGGAAGAGAGCACTACTGTAAAATCACCACATGTGATATCTGGTTTGATGCAAGATTAAAGGTAAACTGAGGTAGCAGATGGGCCCAAAGGCAATCTGGGGGTAATGCCCTACAACCGTTCCCTTTAGCCTTGTTCTGATATGAGCACGGCTTCTTTTCTATCCACACTCTCTAATAGAAAACTGCTTTTTTATTTATGATAGACATGGTCTACACTGACTTCATACAGAGGTTCTAAATTTGTCCACGATAGCTGTCCGGCATAGCTATGTGTCATCCTAGCTGTGTGAGCACATTAATCAAACCTTTTCTACAGAGGTGGTTAGTATTTTCTCTACACATACTCTTCTTTCCAGGTTTACTCTTGAAACACTCGATTCATACTCAAACTTGGACATCTATAGGTTTTTATCCAGAAAAGCCTACTCCTTTCTAGAATGGAACTAGGTTATTTCATTCTCATTTTTTACTTCCTTTTTAATTTGGAGTACTATGGAGCTATTATGACTGATATAAAACAGGTTAAAAAGGTTGAAAACCAGTTAGAATTTGGTGGTGGTACAGTTATGATCTTGTTAACTTCCTGGTTTAGATAGCGACATAACAGGGGTCGGCAACCTTTCAGAAGTGGTGTGCCGAGTCTTCATTTATTCACTCTAATTTAAGGTTTCGCGTGTCAGTAATACAATTTAACGTTTTTAGAAGGTCTCTTTCTATAAGTCTATAATATATAACTAAACTATTGGTGTATGTAAAGTAAAAAAGGTTTTTAAAATGTTTAAGAAGCTTCATTTAAAATTAAATTAAAACGCAGAGGCCTCTGGACCAGTGGCCAGGACCCAGGCAGTGTGAGTGCCACTGAAAATCAGCTCGTGTGCCGTCTGTGGCACGCATGCCATAAGTTGCCTATCCTTGCGATATAAAGTCAGGTGATAAATTTAAGATAGAGGATAGCACGACACTAATTTCCCTTGCCCCTGAAGAATGTGGTTATGGAGACAGAGGTGCAAGCTGAATGTCTTTGTTGGTCCATAAATATGGGGAATTAAGATGTACAAATACTGGTTTCTCACAACATGTAACCTATTCCTTGAGTATATAGTAAGTGGAAAAGGTAGAGTAATTTGTCAATCTCTTGGTATTTGGATTGTACCGAATTGAGTCTAGTTTGGTATTGATCCTTTCTGTTTGTTGGCTGTTCAATGGCATATTTGGTGATAGCTGATCATCAGTCCAACACCTAAATGTTACCTCTCAAATGAGCAGCTGAGGACTGAGTGGGAATGGGGAAGGATCTTCTAAACCCAATAGGTGCTCGCTTTGACAAAATATGTTATGTTAAAAAAAATGGAGAGCAAGTGTTAAATCTGCTGCCCTTATGATTGAGCTTAAAAGAAAGCACTGGTTAGGATTCCCAATGATTACCAGACTGTACTATGACTATGGCTTAAATTATGAATATATTTATACATTACAACTATATACTTGAAAATGTGCCTGAAAATATTTTTCATAACCTTGCCCAGTCTTGAGTTAAAGATTTGTGTTACCTTAACTTGTTCTGGTTTTGGTATGATACAGAATCTAGAACCCAGGACTGGACAGTGAAAGGAGGATGGATTTTTCAGATATTTGGGCTTTTTTTAATTGCACTTTTTTAAAGCCATCATGCTGAGTTTCAAGGTTTAGGGCCAAATTCTGCTCTTAGTTATACAACACAGAAGTCAACAGTTACTCCAAACTTCTCTTTCTGTAGGAGGAAGCAGAACGTAGCTTATTCTTTTGGCTTTGTTTTCTAAGGTATCTCTGGAGCTCATCATTTACAGGGACATCAGGAATTTTTAATTTTTTAAAATAGATTCAATATAACTACAAATAAAATGTGATGTGTTTTCCTCATAGGCAATAGCAGTGAAACACTGTTTGGAAAAGGACTCCAGTGAGCTTAACACAGAAGCTGTGCAGAGCAGAACCGGCTTTACTAGCAAACCAGTCAAAGGAACTGGAATAATTGATAATTTAAACTGGAAATCAGTAAGAACTGGTGCCATTTATGCCTTACCGACACCCAGGGGAACTCTGCAAGCTCTATGTTGGAGAATAGTGTATTTCCACCAGAAGTTGTGTTTCGATACTGTCTTATTCTGGCTGTCCTTTTTTGGAGCATCTTAAAAGACTGTGACAAAGTTCCTCCTCTGCCTTGGTGGGTCCTGCACTTATTGGCGGATTTGCTCACCTCAGATATTCAGGGCAGCCCTCAGTTTGGCCAGTTTTATGGCTCAAACCTGCCATTCACTCAGCTAACCACATCACTTGCCAGCATGGGGAAAAGGAAGGAGAACAATCCCCACAGTCTCTGCTGACCCACCTAGTGGGCCAGGGAGACAGGCCAGGGATCTTCGCCTCTGGTGGGACCCACAGTCCAAGTCAACTCCTCTTATATCCAGTAGGAGGGAGGGGAATGAGGGGAACCCAGGCCTTCCCTCTACTCTGGGTTTCAGCCCAGGGCCCTGTGGATCGCAGCTGTCTACAGTGTTACGTGTAACACCTGTGTGACAGCTACAACTCCCTGGGCTACTTCCCCATAGCCTCCTCCCAACATCTTCTTTATCCTCACTACAGGATAGGCATGTGAACAATTCCACGTGCCACTGCAAAGAGAAATTCTGGTAATGACTATATGAAGTTTTATTTGTAACACGCATAGGTTGGGTGTTTACTGCCAAGCAGAAGGGGAAAAGTTTTTAAACCTGTCCATCTAGGTGAATTTTTTCTTATCAATTCCCTCTGCATTTTCTAGTCTGCAATCTTTTTCTACTTCCATTTATGGTGAATGAGGGACTGTAGTTCTATGCTCTCGCTTCAGAAATAAACACATCAAAAAGCACTCATGTAGCACAGTGTAGAGCCGGTATTGTGGCAAGCAGGCATTGAGTTACAGTACTGACTCCATGCCCAGCTGATGGAGCACTGTGCTTGATATTTACATTATCCTGAAGTGCGTTTTATAAGGCTGCCAGATATCCACCATCCATTTATTTTGGCACCCCAATGCACATAAGGTGGACAAACATGCCTGGGCCACATGCTTTTCGGCCAGGTTCTGTCATTTGGTTATTTTGAATATTATATTTAGATTATGATTTCTCTATCAAGGAAATCTACACACACGTAGCTTTCCAATAAACAGGACTTTAATGTTTCTCTGTTGGAATTAGAAGCTGCTAGAATTCAATTGTATATTACTAAGTGAACTCTACTGTACAACTTCATATTATAACTTTTGTTTGGATTTTTAGTTGCACTGAACTTTTAATGGCAGGTGAGATGCCATTAGTGAGAGTATAATGCTTAGACAGAAGAATGAATTTTCCTATTAGCAACTAATTTTTTTTTTTATTTTATAGCTAGACAATCTGAAGGCTTTAGTTCAACTGAAGAAGCAAAATGGATTCGCTGACAGTAAACTGAAGACATGGATGCAATCCTGTAAGCAGCTGGGGAAGGAAAAAGAAACGTTGCCGAAACAAATTGCTGACCGTAATGCTCTATTAAAGGAGCACAAGCCAAGTATGGGGTAGTTGAAGAAGGAAATGCTATACTAGAATGATTGTAAGGCTGCAAATCATTCCTGGAAGTCACGGTTTCTGTGACCTCTGTGAATTTTGCAGTGCTGGTGCAGCTGATCCCAGGATCTCAGCAGCTGGGGAAGCCCAGGAGCCAGCCGCGCTGGCCGTTGCTCAGTCAGCCCCAGGCACGGTCCCTGGAGCAGCAGTCTGGGACTCGTGGTGGTGGGGCCCTGAGCCACCTCTTCCCCCCCAGCACCAGCATTGCCCTGCTCTCTCTCTCTCCACTCCCCAACAGTCTTCAGGAGCATCCCCTCTCCCAGGCGGTAGGATTTAGTCCCAGGTATTTTTAGTAAAAGTCATGGAGGGGTCACGGGGCCCTGACTTTTTGTTTATTGCCCGTGACCTGTCCATGACTTTTACTAAAAATACCCACGACTAAAACATAGCCTTAATCATGATCCTGTTTCTAACCTTAATGCATTTATTTAGAACACATGTTTTCAAAACCTCCATTATTACATTTGATTCAGATGAGGGTCCAGATCCTCATAAATCAGTATAGTTTCTGAAGCTCTGCTATAGTTGACTGTGGTTGCACAAGCACACGTCTTATGTACTTAATTAACAAATGAATGATTGAGATCATTGCATTCTAAACACATCTTTCCAGAGTCTCCTTAAAGTTATTTGTACAGGTAACGACTCTTTCCCTTGGTCAGGTGCTGATGAGGTTGCCATCTACCTACATTCACTGACCCAGGACAACGAGCCAGAGTATGAGCCAGACGGACTCCCAGAGGTGGTCAGAAAAGGTAATTGTTACTTCTTTAGAGGAGAATGGTCCACATTGTGGGGAGTGTGTGCGCGCACGCTTATCTAAATAATCGTGTTGTCATAGGTGTGACTTGGAAGCATTGTAAAAACTTGGACATCATTGGCCAAATCCAGCCCTCATATAGGTTGCAAGAGAGGGATTCTAGGCCCAGCCATTCCCATTATAAAACACCTTTTTCTTCTGGTTGATAGGAAGGGGGGAAATTTTTGCTTAAACATTTTTAACTAAATGTTTTTTCATTGAAATGTGCTGCATTGTCAAAACCGAAATGTATTACGGAGATGTATTGATTCGGACAAAGTTTTTGCTGAGCAGGGAGGGAGACCCCCAAATTGAAAGCCTGATGTTTTTTGATTCAATTTCATTTTATGAAAGCATTTGAAAGGCTTATGTTTTCATTCCAATCTAGAATAAAAACAAATTCTGAAACCTCGAAAGGGGTCGCAAAACAAAATTGTCTCCCTCTGGCCGGCTCTATGTAGAACAATAGGAGAGACATCGTTTTCAGATGGAAATGATTTTCCAGTTAATGGTGTCCCTTTAAAGGAAAAAGAGAACATTTGCTTGGGGAAAACTCTTTTTGCCATTTTAGTAGAGTTGCTGTTACACAGATCCACACCCTTGCCTGAGTTCACCTATAAAATTCTAGGAGCATAAGATAGTCCTAATAATTCCCCCATTCTGTTATTCAGTGAGTAAATGCCATTTTACTTTCTTAAATTATTACCCGTTGTCATCTCCATCTTGAATTGAGCAAGATCAGATTGATTGGAACAATAAAGTAATTTAATCAACTGTGGTTAATGGCTGTTGTTTATTTTTCAGGCTTTGCTGATATTCCTACTGGGAAAACCAACCCCTGTGTTTTGCGCAGAACAGCGCTAAACCTAAAGACCAGTGCCCGTCTTGCTGCTCAAAGCCAAAATTTGTCACCATATGGCCAACGTTTACAAAAAGGCAGGTCAGCTAATTTTGCCAAGATCTCTAAACCGACAGCTGGTGGCAGCAAATCACCAAAGGTAACTGATCGTCAAAATGTATCTGAATGTGCAGGGCCTGGGAAATCCACATAATGTATTTATCTCTCCAAGTGAGTTTGAAGATATGCCGTGTTATTCATGCCTCCTTTATATCTGCCATGAAAATAGTGAAGACAAGGTCATCAATGTAAATAAAATGAATAAAGCTTGGCACATAACAAAGATCTGGGCATAATGGTAAACTTAAAATTGTTGGTATGATCAAATCTGTGATCTCATGCCAAGTGCTCATTAACTTGGTAAATGGGAATGAGGTCAATCTTCCCACTTTAATGCTCATCCCAAATATTTGATTATTTCTTGAAAGGCCTGGATGCCTAGAGCAGGGGGGGTGTGCGAATGCATATATGGATTACACGCAAAAGCACTCAAAAATTCGTATATGGTGGAATTAAGGCTTGTTGGCCCAATCTCCCTGCTCAGCCAGCCCCAGTTCTCTTAGACTCATAGACTTTAAGGTCAGAAGGGGCCATTCTGATCGTCTAGCCTGACCTCCTGCACAATGCAGGCCACAGAATGTCACCCACCCACTCCTGTAACAAACCCCTAACCTGTGTCTGAGTTACTGAAGTCCTCATATCGTGGTTTAAAGACCTCCAGGTGAGAGAATCCTCCAGCAAGAGACCCGTGCCCCATGCTGCAGAGGAAGGTGAAAAACCTCCAGGGCCTCTGCCAATCTGCCCTGGAGGAAAAATCCTTCCCGACCCCAAATATGGCAATCAGTTAAACCCTGAGCATGTGGGCCAGACTCACCAGCCAGACACCCAGGAAAGAATTCTCTGTAGTAACTCAGATCCCACCCCATCTAACATCACATCACTGACCACTGGGCATATTTACCTGCTAATAATCAAAGATCAATTGCCAAATTAATTGCCAAAATTAGGCTATCCCATCATACCGTTCCCTCCATAAACGTATCAAGCTTAGTCTTGAAGCCAGATATGTCTTTTGCCCCCGTTACTCCCCTTGGAAGGCTGTTCCAGAATTTCACTCCTCTAATGGTTAGAAACCTTCGTCTAATTTCAACTCTAAACGTCCTAGTGTCCAGTTTATATCCATTTGTTCTTGTGTCCACATTGGTACGAAGCTTAAATAATTCCTCTCCCTCCCTGATATTTATCCTTCTGATATATTTATAAAGAGCAATCAGATCTCCCCTCAGCCTTCTTTTGATTAGGCTAAACAAGCCAAGCTCTTTGAGTCTCCTTACATAAGACAGGTTTTCCATTTCTTGGATCATCCTAGTAGCCTTTCTCTGTACCTGTTCTAGTTTGAATTCATCCTTCTTAAACATGGGAGACCAGAACTGCACAAAATATTCCAGATGAGGTCTCACCAGTGCCTTGTATAACGGTACTAACCCTCCTTATCTTTACTGGAAATATCTCACCTGATGCATCCTAAAACCGCATTAGCTTTTTTCATGGCCATATCACATTGGCAGCTCATAGTCATCTTGTGATCAACCAATACTTCAAGGTCCTTCTCCTCCTCTGTTACTTCCAAATGATCGTCCAAAATTTATAACCAAAATTCTTGTTCTTAATCCCTAAATGCATGACCTTGCACTTTTCACGGTTAAATTTCATCCTATTACTATTACTCCAGTTTACAGGGTCATCCAGATCTTCCTGTGTGATATCCAGATCTTCCTGTGTGATATCCTGGTCCTTCTCTGTGTTAGCAATACCTCCCAGCTTTATTAGCACATTCCCACTTTTTGTTCCAAAGTCAGTAATAAAAGATTAAATAAGATTGGTCCCAAACCGATCCCTGAGGAACTCCACTAGTAACCTCCTTCCAGCCTGACAGTTCACCTTTCAGTATGACCTGTTGTAGTCTCCCTTTAACCAGTTCCTTATCCACCTTTCAATTTTCATCTTGATCCCCATCTTTTCCAATTTAACGAATAACTTCCCCGGTGGAACCGTATCAAGTGCCTTACTGAAATCGAGGTAAATTAGATCCACTGCGTTTCCTTTGTCTCAAAAATCTGTTACCATCTCAAAGAAGGAGATCAGGTTGGTTCCACTCTGTCCCCCACCCCTGAAAATTTCAGCCCAAGCAATTAAAGTTTGTAAAGTTAGAAGCAGCAGAAAACAGGGTCTTCTTGTAATGGGAGGAGTCAGGTACCCTTAATAATAAATGGTCCTATTAGCTTTGCCAGTAATATATGTTGGTAACAATTCTGTTTTTGCTGGCACTAGAAGGATAAGCCCTGATGCTCACCTCTCACACAGGACCCACATCAGTGTAAATGGGATGAGAATTGGGGCCAATTACCTAGACTATCAGAAGCTTTGGCATTCAGGATTTCAATTGTCATGAAGCACACATATATAACTACTGAAGTTTTAGCTAACTGATGCTAAAATCATGTCAGAATTTGGTGGGGAGTGCAGGGAGTGCAGAGACAAGGACGATTGTAATAGCAGTGGGGACTGGAATTTGAGAGAACCCCAAAGGTGTACACATTGTGAAATTTTTCAACAGTTTTACAAAGCTAGTGTTGACCATCACAACAAACATATTGTGAAGGTTATGTTAAATATTTAGAATGACATGACATTCTCCTGAATATTTCATAATACGTCTGGACAGGATATCCTCTGCAGGCCAATGTAAATGCTTCAGGACTAAACAACTTTTTCAAGTGCTATCATATTTACAGAATAAACTATAGGACATTTACAAATTCATTATGAAATATCAGTAATTAAACTTAAATTACATATCTCAAAATACAGTTCTGCAGATTAGTGATTGAGCAAGAAGAGACTAGACAAGGAACTCCTGTGTACTACTCCTTAGCTTTGCCTAGACCTTGTTAAATTATGTGACTTGTGATTTGTAAAGCATGGATGATAATGCCCATTCTATCTTGAACATGGTGAGGAGTAGGTAGTTGCTGTAAAGCATTCTGCATAAGCGCTGTTGTATTTTCAGAGTGATAACTATAAACACTGAAGATTCTTGCTTTTAGCGTGTGTCTGCTAATTCATATTATTCAGTCGCTTGGAATGGGTCTTTCACTTCCTGCTGGTAATTAACAAGGTTCTCCAATACCACTAAAGCATGAGAATTTTTTTCTTTGTGTTGCAGGTAGATGATACTCAGCAGTGCCAAGCAGAAACAGCTATTGAACCCATGGAATCTAGTTCAAGATCTCCTCTTTGCATGAAGAAGCAAAACACACAAGCTGTTGCTGAGAACTTGATGGAGAATCTCAACACACACCAAGGCAGATGTTCCTTGAGCACACAAAAACTACCTGATCAAAATGAACAAGACAAAAACTGTATGGTACAGTAAACCTGAGTAGTATAAGTAGTATACCATGAAACAAACCCTAACCGCACCCCTTGACCCCTTAAACTCTGCCCCTTGAACCAGTGATGAGCTGCCAAATTTTTAACAACGGGTTCCCTCCTTCCAAAATTTTAACAACGGGTTCCCTCCTTTCCCCCCCTCCGGGGGGGTCGTGCCCCATCCAACCCCTCATGTTCCTTAACACACACTCCGAGACCCCTGACCCATCCCCCCCTTCCCTGTCCCCTGTTCCCTGCCCTCTGCCTGCCCTGACCCCTAACCCCCCCCCCCCAACCCACCCCCTCCCTGCCCCCTTACCACACTGCCTGGGGACCGGGTCCACTCTGCCAGGACCACGACCGACTCCCCGGGCCAGGCCGTCCCGACTCCCCGGGCCGGGCCGGCACCGGGGCTGGGGCCCGGCCGCTCGGCCCGACTCCCCGGGCCGGGCCGGCACCGGGGCCCGACTCGCCGAGCCGCTCGGCCCGACTCCCCGGGCCGGGCCGGCACCGGGGCCCGACTCGCCGAGCCGCTCGGCCCGACTCCCGGGCGGGCGGCACGAGGCCCGACTCGCCGAGCCGCTCGGCCCGACTCCCGGGCCGGGCGGCACGAGGCCCGGCCGCTCGGCCCGACTCCCGGGCGGCACGGGGCCCGGCCGCTCGGCGGCAGCCGCGGGCCCGACTCCCGGGCGGCGCTGGGCTGGAGGAGCGCGGTCTGGGACCGGGAGCTGCTGAGCCAGCCGCACCTCTTCTCCCCCTCCGCGCCCCAGCTTACCTGCTGGCTGCCTCCATGCTGCTTGTTCAGGCTTCCCGGGAACATCTGATTCGCGGGAAGCAGGGAGGAGGAGAAGGGGCGAGCAGGAGAGGAGTGGGCGGGAACTTTGTTAAATTTAGCAGCCCTTAACAAGCGGTTCTAAAATGGCTGCTAAAATTTAACAACGGGTTTGTCTTGAACCCATGCGAACCCGCTGCAGCTCACCCCTGCCTTGAACCCCACTCACCTGTCACCAGAAGTCCCGCTCCGGGGGGTATTAATCCCAGGGTCAAGATGCCACATGACCGGAAGCAAGGTGTGTCACGTGACCATCCTCTACCACTCAGGAAGGGTTTCAGCCGCTGGGGACCACCCCGAGAGGAGATTTGACCAATCAAGGCAAGTTCTGGGGTGGGTGACCCATCTGGATGTGGGTCATGTGACCCCTCTAAGAACTCCTCCTACTTCCCTCTACCAATCAGGATGGGGTTCACCCTGATAGGACCTCCCTCAGAGGAGATCTGACCAATCAGAGTGAGTTCTGGGGTGGGGTGACCTGTTCGGAAGTGGGTCGTGTGACCCCCTCTAAGAACTCCTCCCAACGCCCTCTGCCAATCAGAGCAGCACCATTACCCCATAAGTCCCAGCTCCGGGCAGAGGAGGCCATCTCTGACCAAGGACACGTGTTTTAGACATTGTGGAAAGGCTACTGAGAGGAAACATGGACTCCTTTACCACCCCATGAGAACTTGGACTTTGTTTTGACCCCGAGCACCTTTGGAATTGTGTGGAGAAAGCGCTACCTCGGTGACAGTTCCAAGGAGGACCCTTTGACTCAACGTTGATGGATACGTTGGAATCCGATCCCGAAAACTTTGTTAGGCATCCCAATTAGTGTGAAGGCCTCTCATTGTCCACCCCCCTCGAGGTGGACAATGAGACCCTTTGACTCAGCCGTTGGGTTCTTACACTGTTTGTTTTCTGAAAATCTCTCAACAGCTTAACGATGCTGTGACAGTACCTCCTATACGGCTTTTGACAGTACCTCCCATAAGGCTTTATGGAAATAATGCTTAGAATGTGTTTTATGGAACTATGCTTAGAATGTGTTTTATGCTACATATGCCATGTAACACATCTCCGTAAAGGTTATGATCTAATGAATGTATTAATCCTATTCGTATGCATGTATCATTTTTGTATTCAAAGTTATGAATGTTGGCTGTGTACCGGCTTGATTTCTAAATAACCTTAGTAGAGCATTTGGTCAGTTCCTGGGGAAAGGAATGTTGAAATTAAGTACCTAATCAAGAAACACTGAAAGGACAATGGATCTTGGAATGCTCCAATCCACATAAGAAGTCTACTTGAGGAAGTTCAAGGTAGCATGTAAACAATGGATGCTCCCTGTAAAAACTGTGAGTCATGCATGGATATGTGGCTTGCCCAAGTGACTCCAAAACTCCATCTTGGAGCTGGACTTGGCACAGGAGTGAGGAGGGGGTCTCCACCCCCAAGAGAAAGTCTATTTAAACCCCTAGGAGAGCCCTCCATTTTGGCTTCAGCTGGCTAAAGAGACAGCCCCATCTCCCCTCCTGGGATACTTGAAAGAAATTGGAACAAAGACAGTGACTGCAGGGGTGTGAGTGATTGCTGGACCCAGGCTAAAGGAGATTAGTCTGTAAAGGGAGCATTGTGGAACTGGTGAGGATCTTATCTGTATTCAGTTTGATTAGATATAGATTTGCACATTTTCTTTTATTTTGCTTGGTGACTTACTTTGTTCTGTCTTTTACTACATGCATCCACTTAAATCCTACTTTCTGTCTTTAATAAAATCACTATTTACTTATTAATTAACTCAGAGTATGTATTAATACCTGGGGGAGCAAACAACTGTGCCTATGTCTCTATCAGAGTTATAGAGGGCAAACAATTGATGAGTTTATCCTGTATAAGCTTTATACAGGGTAAAGGGATTTATTTGGGTTTAGACCCCATTGGGAGTTGGGCATCTGAGTTTAAAGATAGGAACACTTCTGTTAGCTGCTTTCAGGTAAACCTGCAGCTTTGGGGCAAGTAATTCAGACCCTGGGTCTGTGTTGGAGCAGCCGGGAGTGTCTGGCTCAGCAAGACAGGGAGCTGGCAGGGAAAGCAGGGCTTGAAGTAGTTTGGGAACATCAGGTGGCAGCTCCCAGGAGGTTTCTGTGATCCAGCCTGTCACAGTGGCGTAGTCAGCAGAATCTGTGCACATCTGATTGCTTTGAGGTACTGGTAGTGATTTTAAGTGAGTTTTGAGTGTGGTCGGTGGCTGAAGAACAGACCAAGTGGTTACTGGTTTGTTATTTTCTATTTGCTTATTTTGGGTAAGGGAAGTAGGGACAGAAAAGGAAGCAAAATAAGTAAGAGACAAGCTCTGAAGATGCTAAAACTGCACAGGGTGCAAATTGCCCAGAAAGGCTGAACACTGGGCACTGTGAAAGTCTCTGTTAACGAAGAATCCCCTGAGCTGAGTGCATCCCACTTTCAGTGAACTGCAGAGGGGATGTGGCCCAGAAGAAAAAAGCAGGAAAATGACTAGCAGTGAAGCAGCTAACAAACTAGAGTTGGCTAGACTGGAAGCAAAAGAGAAAGAAAATGAACATAAAAGACTAATGGAGAGGGAGGAGGCTGCCCACGAGAGAGCTATGGAGGCAGAGACAGCAAGGGTGGAGGCAGAAGCAGCTTCCCACAAGAGAGCTATGGAGGCAGAGACAGCAAGGATGGAGGTAGAAAAAGCCAGGGAAGAGGCTGCCCACGAGAGAGCTATGCAGACCCAGAGAAAGGCCCAGAAGCATGAACTGGCTGTAACGGAGTCAAAGAGACAAAACCCTCCACCTGCTGGCTCCACTTCCCCAAAAATTCATAAATGGGAGCAACTGTGTCCACAGTATGAGGAATCCAGCGAGATCGCTGAATATTTCATCACCTTCAAGAGACTGGGCACCCTGCATGCCATCCCTGAAGATCAAAAGATGACCACATTGATAGCAAAATGGACTGGTAGAGCTCTGGACATATTCAGTAAGATGCCTATTGATGATGCTTCAAACTACAGTAAATTTAAGGATCTGGTTTTGAAAGAGTTTCAGATTACACCTGAAACCTACAGGGTGAAATTCAGGAGTCTTAAGAGTGGATCTGGATTGAGTAATGTGGTTTATGCCAATGAAATGAGAGATTTGGTAGACAAGTGGGTGTGGGGGAAGGGCATTACAAGCTTCCAAGGGATGTGTGATCTGGTTACTCAGGAACACTTCCTGAATATGGGCAGGGAAGATGTAAAACA
The DNA here is from genome assembly GCF_016161935.1 of Mauremys reevesii. Lineage (NCBI taxonomy): Eukaryota > Metazoa > Chordata > Testudines > Geoemydidae > Mauremys > Mauremys reevesii. The sequence goes on from NW_024100753.1 coordinate 171,223, forward strand.
GTATTTGTGGGACAAAAAGGTAAATGCAGTGGGTGAATTAGCTGGGTATGCAGACTCTTATGAGCAAGCACAAGCTGCAATCAAACATAAACCACTGGGAGAGGGGTACAGGGTTGTTGGAAAGCAGATTCACCGTTTTACCCCTGGGAAAAAGGAGGCTGGGGAACCTCCCAATTCCCCTGGAACTCGTCCCAAATTTCCTGTGCAAGCAGAGGAGCCCAAGAGGTGCTAGGATTGTAAGTCAACTGAGCACCTGAGGACTAAGTGTCCCTTTCTGAGTAGAAACAAGCAACAAGTAACACATGAAGCTGTGGCTTCTCAGAGCCAGGCTGTGGCCTCTTTCCACACAGGATTTGTAAAGCTTGCTTCCACACAACCAAGCAATGAGCATATGCATGCTGTTAAAATGAATGGTGCAGTGCTTCTTGGACTGAGGACACAGGTGCTGAGATTTCTGTGGTCAGGAGGACCTTATCCAGAAGAAGGATCTGTTGCCAGGTAAAATGGCAGAATTAGAGCTGTTAGCGGGTTACAAAGTCTTTGCACCTTTAGCTAAAGTACACATGCAAACTAAGGATTTGCAGGCTGAACCGACTGTTGCAATGGTGGCACACAATTTTGCACCGTTTCTATTGGGAAACGATTTCTTTAGTGTGGCAGAATCTGTCCCAGGGCTGGTTAGCAGTCGGGGTCGGTGCGGGGTGAAGTCACATGGACTGCTGGGGGAATAGGAGGGTGTCTCATAGATTCCTCTGCAGCAGTAAAGAATGCAGCTTTGGGGGCAGGGATGGTTGTGGCCAGTTTCTGTAGTCCCGGGGCTCAAGGAAAGTTCCAGAGGGAGGGGCTGGATGAAGGCAGCTCCTGTCCCGTAATCATCTCCCCAGGGGAGGGGGAGGAACCACCTTGTAACAGGGGGGCCACCACAGCTGCTGACTGCCAGGAAATTGCAGGTCAGCAGAGGGCAGGGCCTGCCCTGGGGTGCATAGAGACGTGTGTCCCAAAGGTGGGAGTTGGGGTCCTGGTGACCACAGTGGTGGAAACAGACCCCAAGATCGCTGTAGCTGGAAGCAAACCCAACCTGAGTGAAAAGGGGGGAATTTTGCTGGCCAGTGAAAAGTCTGCCATAGCTGGTAGCTGTGAGCCCACAGTTGGACCAGGGTCACCTTCCCTTTCGGGGGACACAGGAGTGTCTGACCCAGAGAGGGAAGCCCAGATGGAAGGGGGGGCAGAGAGTCCGCCCACCTTTTGTGGGAAGGGACTTTCCCAGGAGGAGGGTGAAAAGTTTGCATTTAAAATGCCAGCCCCTTCTCCTATGGTTCATGTTGTAAGGGAAACCTGAGGGTCAGATCTCCTGAACGGGGGAGTCCATCCAGCTGGCCTGTTGGGAACAGAAAGTGGGGTGCCCAAGGGGTCCAGAGCCCCCCATTGAAAGGTGGTGTTCTTGCTGCACCTGTAAGAGATAAAACTCTCTCTCCAAGATGGGGGTGGTGGGGAATCTCTGCATGGGTGGCACTTCACAAGGGAGTGCGGTCCAGCCCAGAGACATTCCAGAGGGAGGGGCCGAGGGCAGGCATGGTGGCAGTGCACCCTCTCCTTGCCAAAGGCTCAACCACATGCCTGAATTAAAAGCCTTCTCCAAAGAGGCAGAGTGCCTACCAGAGGCTACACAGAGCTGGGAAAATGCAATAGACACTAAAGGAGTCAAACTGAGTGAACGAAGCCTGTCCACCGTAGATTTGCTGTTAACCTTGTGTCTTTTGCTAATTCACCTATGGGATAAAACAAAGGAATTCGTACTAGTGTTAAACCCTTTAAAGATGTGGGACATACCTGCTTTGTGGAAGAAACTGTTGTACATGCTAGGGATGGTGACAGGAGAGCCCCACAAGCAAGTTACTTTTCAGCCTACGCCTGTAAACAGTCTGGAAGCTTGGAACAGCAGCAAAAGCATAACAGCCCCATGCTGCTGTGTAGAAGGGGAAACTGAGGCACACTGCCTCATGGCATTGGTGGCTAATTGCCAAAACGCCTCCGCTGTAACAGATATCGCTGTCTGCGTTCTGTTAACAATACTACATCCCAACCTGTTTTCTGGCATCTGAGGACCAGGACCCCCAAAACTGGCTAGGACCCTTAGGAATGACATCATATGGTTTAAAGGTACTTGAAAGGAGTGTGACCAAAAACAAACAGGGATTTTACATGTACTGCCTCCGCCATGGACAGTGTCCAAGTCTCTGGCAGTAAGCTCAGGGGGAGGGTGTGAGGTGCCTCCCATAAGGCTCTATGGAAATATGCTTAGAATGTGTTTTCTGCTACATATGCCATGTAACATATCTCCATAAAGGTTATGATCTACTGAATGTATTAATCCTATTCGTATGCATGTATCATTTTGTATTCAAAGTTATGAATGTTGGCTGTGTACGGCTTGATTTCTAAATAACCTTAGTAGAGCATTTGGTCAGTTCCTGGAAATTAAGTACCTAATCAAGAAACACTGAAAGGACAATGGATCTTGGAATGCTCCAATCCACATAAGAAGTCTACTTGAGGAAGTTCAAGGTAGCATGTAAACAATGGATGCTCCCTGTAAAAACTGTGAGTCATGCATGGACATGTGAGTTGCCCAGGTGACTCCAAATCTCCATCTTGGAGCTGGACTCGGCACAGGAGTGAGGAGTGGATCTCCACCCCCAAGAGAAAGTCTATTTAAACCCCTGGGAGAGCCCTCCATTTTGTCTTCAGCTGGCTAAGGATAGAGCCACCACCCCCACCCCATGAAACCCGACAGAAATGGGTACAAAGGACAGTGTCAGCAGGATGTGTGAGAGAATGCAGGACCCAGGCTAAAGGAGATTAGTCTGTCAAAGGAGCATTGTGGAACTGGTGGGGATCTTATCTGTATTCAGTTTGATTAGATATAGATTTGCGCATTTTAAGCTGTATACAGGGTAAAATGGATTTATTTGGATTTAGACCCCATTGGGAGCTGGGCATCTGAGTGTTAAAGACAGGAACACTTCTGTTAGCTGCTTTCAGGTAAACCTGCAGCTTGGGGCAAGTAATTCAGACCCTGGGTCTGTGTTGGAGCAGACGGGAGTGTCTGGCTCAGCAAGATAGGGTGCTGGGGTCCTGAGCTGGCAGGGAAAGCAGGGGTAGCAGTAGTCTGGGCACATCAGGTGGCAGCTCCCAGGGGGTTTCTGTGATCCCACCTGTCACAGATGCCTTTCTAGAGGCCTTTGAGAACGTACACGTCGGTAGCCCTGTGGGAGTAAGTCTATCATGCATCAGCTGTTTTTGCTCATGTCTGAGACACCGATCTCAAGAGGGAAATCTGGAAAAGGACAAAATGGACTTCCTTATGGTAGGGGTCACCCCACTAAAGCTCCCAACTTCCGGGGGGGTGTAATATAGTTATTTAACAGAGCCATCTGTGGAGACATAGAATCATAGAACTTAAGATCAGAAGGGACCATTATGATCATCTAGTCTGACCTCCCGCAAAATGCAGGCCACAAAAGCTGACCCAACCACTCTTGAAATAATTCTCTCCCTTGACTCAACTCTTGCAGTCCCCAAATCCTGGTTTAAAGACTTCAAGTAGCAGTTAATCCTCCAGCAAGCGACCCCTGCCCCATGCTGCGGAGGAAGGTGAAAAACCTCCAGGGCCACTGCCAATCTACCCTGGAGGAAAATTCCTTCCCAACCCCAAATATGGCGATCAGCTGAACCCCGAGCATGCGGGCAAGACTCTCAGCCAGACACTCGGAAAAAGACTTTCAATATCCCAACATTGACCCTCAGTACTAATTACCAGTGGCGTACGTTATTGACCTATTGACTAAATAGTGTTATCCTATCAAACCATTCCCTCCATAAACTTATCAAGCTTAAACTTAAAGCCAGAGGTCCTTCGCCCCACTGTTTCCCTCGGTAGGCTGTTCCAGAATTTCACTCCCCTGATGGTTAGAAACCTTCGTCTAATTTCAAGCCTAAACTTCCCGACTGCCAATTTATATCCATGTCATGTACCATGTTTTACTCACACAAGTATGGAGCGGGGGACACATTCGTATTGACACATTTAAATAAGTTTTATTAATCGCCTGCTTTAACACAACCTTGTGGCGCCGCCTGTAAAAATGGATGCCATGACCCTACCATAAGGGAGTCTGAGCTGGTTCCTGTTGTCAGTAGCTACTGGTGTGATGCTCCTGCAATGGACACAGCTCAGTCAGTGGTGGGGCTTTCCACTGCACCCTAGGCTGGACAAAGATGTGCTCTCGATGCGTATTCTTATACACAGGTGCAGAACAGATTACTCATCACTCCTGACGCATTGAGGTGCAGCCCTTTGCGCATTACTGCCTTTCTCCTGGCACAGGTCGTTTCGAACAAATCTGTCCATCATACAGTCTGTCCATCATATTATCCTTTCCTATTGTCTATTCATCATATTTTGCTTTTATACTGTCATTAGGCTGGGTCTGCCTGTTCCTTGTTATCTGTGTGGGATGTGTTCGTACCCAGCTGTTCTGGTGCTGTTTTGGCATACGTTCCTAAGAACATAAGAACGGCCGTACCGGGTCAGACCAAAGGTCCATCTAGCCCAGTATCTGTCTACCAACAGTGGCCAATGCCAGGTGCCCCAGAGGAGTGAACCTAACAGGCAATGATCAAGTGATCTCTCTCCTGCCATCCATCTCCATCCTCTGACAGACAGAGGCTAGGGACACCATTCCTTACTCCATCCTGGCTAATAGCCATTACTGGACTTAACCTCCATGAATTCATCCAGTTCTCTTTTAAACGCTGTTATAGTCTTAGCCTTCACAACCTCCCCAAGTAAGGAGTTCCACAAGTTGACTGTGCGCTGCGTGAAGAAGAACTTCCTTTTATTTGTTTTAAACCTGCTGCCTATTAATTTCATTTGGTGACCCCCTAGTTCTTGTATTATGGGACTAAGTAAATAACTTTTCCACTTTCTCAACATCACTCATGATTTTATATACCTCTATCATATCCACCTTAGTCTCCTCTTTTCCAAGCTGAAGAGTCCTAGCCTCTTTAATCTCTCCTCCTATGGGACCCTCTCCAAACCCCTGATCATTTTAGTTGCCCTTTTCTGAACCTTTTCTAGTGCTAGAATATCTTTTTTTGAGGTGAGGAGACCACATCTGTACACAGCAGCTGAAACCCTTCCTCTTCTAGCAGCCCTCTTTTTGCCAATTTCTGTGAGCAGGGCCTGCCTCTGGCTCACAGCCTAAATTTGCTTAGCAACATCTTGACCCTTACTTCAGATCAGGCCTCAGGCCTCATCTCACTACAATTCATTCTTCCATTTTGTCCTTTTCCAGATTTTCCTCTTGAGATCTGTGTCTCAGGCATGAGCACACACAGCAGAGGCACGATATATTTTTGCCCACAGGGCTACCGATGTCTAAGTTCTCAGAGGCCTCTAGAAAGGCATCGTCAAGCTGTTGAGAGATTTTCAGTAAAGAAACAGTGTAAGCACCCTACTGCTTGTTGTTAATTTATGCAATCCCTGGTTCTTCTTCAAGTGATTGCTCATATCCATTCCATGTAGGTGTGTGCGCGCGCGTGCGTTCGTCGGAAGACTTTTACACTAGCAACTCAGTGGGTCGGCTGGGCGCCCCTGGAGTGGCGCCACCATGGCACGGATATATACACCAGCCGACCCACCCACTCCTCAGTTCCTTCTTACCGCCCGTGTGGTCGTTGGAACAGTGGGCGCGGCTTAACTGACCTCCACTTCCCTAGCTACTCATAGTTTCTCGTTAATTATAGTTCAGATTTCTATAGTTGTATAGTTAGAGTATTTAATTCAGAGGTTCGGGATTATCCCCTTCCCACACCGGTGCCGATGCGATGCCCAGTCCACAGGGTTTTACAATGCTCGGCCGGCCACAAGCCGATGCCGACAAGAGATCCTCTCCTAAGTACCTTGAGGAATCTCACCTAACAGATAAGTGCCGCTTTTGTAAGGCCTTTAATCCGAGAACAAAAGGGGAGCGGGACTTTCGTCTCAAGCAGCTCCTGAGGGAGGCAGCTCTTGCCCCTCCACTCTCGGCACCGAGCGCTGGTTAGTCTTCAAGGAGCGCTCCCTCGGCACCGGATCGCTGGTACTGCCGAGGCCTCTCGGCACCGGCCGTCGCTGGCTCCGACGTCCACTCGGCATGGATCCCTCTCCTGGAGTATGAAGAGGCACAAGATTCTTGCTGCGTCCGAGCCGCCTGCTCCGCAGCCCGAGTGCTATGCTAAGTCGGATCGCCCGGCACCGATGTCTGCCGCGGCACCGACAATATCCACACCGTTAACTCCGGCCATGCAAGAGCCGTCGAGTCCGGTGCTGGAAAGCTCCCCGGTACGAACCGTGGTCGAGCTCGCTATTAAGCTGCGTCAGAGCCGCCTGCTCCGAAGCCCGAGCGCTCTCCTAAGTTGCACTGCCCGGCACCTATACCTGCTGCGGCACCGACGGTATCGGCACCGTTCACTCCGGCCATGCAAGAGCTGTCGAGTCTGGTACCGCCGGTGCGGGTTATATTGTCGATCGGCAAGCCTGCCTTGCTCAGACCACCCTGCGTCGGCACCTCAGAGCAGCAGCGTTCACGATCGCGGTCCCGCAGATGTTCTCGGTCCCGTCGCCAAGCCAGGTGCCGGCACTGCTCACGGTCCTGGCACCGTTCTCCATTTCAGTACTGGTCGTACTCGTGGCACCGATCAGCGTCCCGTTCGCCGACCTGGCACACTCGGTGCCGATCCAGCTCCTGGCACCGCTCCAGGCTCTGGACTCCCGTAGCCACTCCCGGCATCCAGCCTCGAGATTTGGTCGACCTCCTGGCACCGCTCGGTCGCAGGTCCCATTTCGCTCGATACCAGTATGCCTCCGGTACCGATCCCGGTACGCGTTGAAACGACATCAGCTAGAAGGTAGACTATGCCCAGGGCTTTTAGCTCCTCCATGGCCATCAATTCGGGTGTGCCCACCAGAGTCTCCCACGTGCCCCAGGGCCAGGACCCTAACCCCCATCAGTGGCTACCCTGTATGTCTCGGGCGTGCCGTCAGGCCAAGGGCCTACCTGTGATCCGATCTCGCTCTGTTCTGTCAGAGCACTGGGTGCCAGAGGCGACGGTTGGCCGTCCCCCTCCGACTGGTATGGAGGAAGCCCAGTTCAGCCACGGTTCCCACATCCCACGGATCAGGAGGTCGTCCAGGAGCGTGAGCCCACACAGGACCCACTTGTCCCTGGCCTTTCTTCTTCCTCCTCCCCACATGAGGCGCTGGCAGGAGCGTACTCCTTGGCCTCCCCTAATCGGCAGGGGCCCATCAGGACCTCCGAGGCGAGTGGTGTTCACTATGAATCTCCAAGTGGTCACTATCCCGCCCGTGGGCTCGGGAGTCGAATGCGTGTGCATGGTATCCTCCAGGGGTGACGGGTACCTATAGGTACGTCTTTCCCCTGCTCCCTTGCCACTTAGTCCATCAATAACATGCAACGCCATGGCCGACAGGTACCAGCCCCTAAATTCAAGGAGGCTAGGCAAATGGACTCCCTGGGCCATAAGATGTACTCGGCAGGCGCCCTACAACTTCGCCTTGCAAACCAGCAAGCCCTGCTCAGCCGTTACTATGGGCGGCGCTGGGAGACTTTACAGAGTCGGTTTCTCTGAACTTCTGTCAGGGGTTTGATGCCCTCCTGGAAAAATGGAACGAAAGTGGTGAGAGCTTCCCTCCAGGCCTTGTTGGATGTAGCTGACTCCGCAGCCACGACTCTGGCCTCGGGTGTGGCCACGAGGCACATTTCATGGCTCCAGTTATCGAGCCTCCAATAGCAGCTGCTGCACACTATACAGGACTTGTCCTTCAATGACAAAGGCCTGTTCTCACAGCAGACCCTAGGCTGCAAGGCCAAAGGACAGCAAGGTCACTATGCACTCCCTCTCGGCATATGCATACCGATGTCTCACCACCGACCTTTCCGCCCAGCCTCACTGCCCTTACCCTGCGCCTAGACAAAGACAGGGCTTTGCCAGCAGGCGTCGCTGAGGCAATCGTAGGCGTTGGTCAGGACCCCAAAGGGGCCAAAATCAGGGTCCTCCTAACCACCAATCGGGCAAAAGCCTATCCCTCCTCATCCATCTTAGGCACTCCTCTCACAACCAATTCCTTTTGCAAGACGTGCGGACGCTCCTCACCATCGGAGCTATAGAGGAGGTCCTAAGGACGAATGGGGCAAAGGGTTCTAGTCCCTCCGATTCCTGATCCCCAAGGCCAAGGGAGGTCTCAGACCTACCCTAGACCTGCGGGAGCTCACCAAGTTCATGATAGACCTGGAGTTCCGCATGGTGTCCATGGGACCGTCATCTCATCCTTGCATCCCGGAGACGGGTATTCCGCCCTCGATATAACGGGTGCATATTTTCACGTCGCCACTTATCCTCCACACAGAAGGTACCTCCGGTTTGTGGCCAACCGTCATTTCCAGTTTACGGTCCTCCCGGCTGGCCTCTATACAGCCCATGTGTATCCACAGTGTCTGGCTGTAGTCGCCACCTCTCCGCCACCGTCGGATACACGTTCTCTATATCTAGACGATTGGCTCATTCCAGGGACCACCGGGGCCCAAGTTACCACTCATGTGGGTGTCGACAAGGTCCTATTCCTGCGTTCAGGCCTGATGATCCATAAAGAGGAATCCACCTGATTCCCACACAGGGAATAGACTTAACTGGGGGCCACCCTGGACTCCAGTATCGCACAGCCTGCTTACCTACGCCTTGGTTTCACGCGATGGTAACCATTGTACAAGGTCTATGGACCTTCCTGACAACTGTGGCTTGAACTTGCCTAGGTTTCCTGGGTCACATGGCTGCCTGCACGTTCGTAACCAAACATGCCAGGCTGCGCCTCCGTACACTTTAATCGTGACTCACCTCAGTGTACCACCCGGCCAAAGGTGACATGGTCATGGTCGCCTCGATCCCCCCGAGCGTCCTAGGCTCCCTCGACTGGGGGTCGACGCCCTCCCTGATGTGTGCAGGGATGCTGTTCCATCCACCTCACCCCTCGGTGTCCCTCATGATGGGCGCCCCATCTCTCGGCTGGGGTGCTTACTTGGGTCAGTTTCACACTTAAGGCCTTCGATTGGCTCACCAGCTGGCCTTGCACATCAATGTCCGGGAGTTGAGAGCAGTCTGCCTTGTGTAACAGACGCTTCAGCAGCACCTGCAAGGCTGTTGTGTCTCGGTGTTCACAAACAACACAACGGACACGCGTTGCATAAACAAGCACGGAGGAGCACGGTCCTCCCCTCTTTGCAGGGAGCTATCCAGCTCCGGGACTCCTGCACAGCCCAATTGATGGACCTGGTACCGTCCTTTCTCCCAGTGGTCCGGAGCACTCTGGCTGATCGCCTCAGCAGATCCTTCCTGTCTCTCAAGTGGTTGATTCCTCCGGATCTTATCCATTCCGTTTCCGGAAGTGGGGTTTTCCCCGCATAGTCCTCTTCGCTCTTGCGAGAACGGAACAAGAGGGAAGTTCTGCTCATTCCAAGGCCTCTCCCGGGGCTCGATCTTGGCTGCTTTTCTGATGCCGTGGGCGAGCCCTCTGCTGTGCAGCTTTCCCACCGTGCCCGCTGGTTCACAGGGTCCTGCTAAAACTCTGCAGGGACAGGCGCGCGCTTCTCGTGATCGCTCGGCGTGGCCTAGGCAGCACTGGTACACCATGTTACTAGACTTGTCGATAGCCAACCCTATTCCCTGCCTCTTTGCCCAGACCTCATAACGCAGGATCACGGCAAACTTCACCACCCAGACTAGCAATCCCTGCATATCACAGCATGACTGCTGCAGGTCTAAACCGATCAGTCACATTGCTCTGCCTCGGTTCTACAGGATTCTCCTGGGTGGTAGGAAGCCTTCCACTTGGTTAACGTATCTGGCCAACTGGAAGTGTTTCTCTTGCTGCTACTGAAACACAATGTTTCTCCCACCGAGGTTCGATACATTTCATCTTGGATTACCTCTGATCTTTCAAACATCAGCGCCTGGCGCGATTCATCATTAAGGGCCTCAAGGGCTTGGGGCATTTATACCCCCAGTTTTGCCGCCCCGCCAAACCTGGGTCTTCAACCTGGTTATAAGCAGTCTTATGCCTGCCCCATTCGAGCCACTGACAACATGCTCGCTGAGATACCTGTCCTGAGAGAGTTTTTTCCTTGTAGCCTTTGCATCGGCCAGACAAGTCTCCAAGCTTCAGGCTCTCACAGTGGACCCACGGTGCACTATGTTTCGCAAGGACAAGGTGCGGTTGTGACCACGTCCGGCCTTCCTCCCTAAGGTGCTGTTGACCTTTCCTATCATCAGGATATCTTCCTTCCGGTCTTCTTTCCGAAGCCACATTCATCGCGAAGGAGCACATTTGCCCTCCCTAGGCGCCGTGGCGCCGCTTTTATGTCAAGCGGACAAGCCCTTTCGTCGCCCCAACTCTTCGTTGTCTTGGCAGACCGGATGAAGGGCCTACCTGTCTCCTCCCAGAGGTTTTCATCTTGGATGACGTCATGCATTTGCACCTCCTGTGACTTGGCCCATGTTCCATCGAGCCACCTTACTGCTCGTTTGGAAAGGGCTCAGGCTTCTTCTGCTGCCTTCCTGACTCACATACCCTTCCAGGGGCTATGTTGTGCTACTACCTGGTCCTCGAACCGGACCTTTGCCTCTTTGGTCTAACTGTCCAGAGATCATGCAGCCTTTGGCTCAGCAGTTTGCATTCTGCAACATCTCACTCCGACCCCACCGCCTCGTAAGGCTTGGGAATCACCTACATGGAATGGATATGAGCAATCACTCAAAGAAGAAAAGCGGTTACTCACCGTTGTAACTGTTGTTCTTCGAGATGTGTTGCTCATATCCATTCCACACCACCCTCCTTCCCCACTGTTGGAGTGGCGGCAGAAGGAACTGAGGAGTGGGTGGGTCGGCTGTGTATATATCCGGCGCCATGGTGGCGCCACTCCAGGGCGCCCCGCCGACCCCCGGCGTAGCTAGGGTAACAGTCCGCCGACGAACATGCACGCGGCACGCACACACCTACATGGAATCTAAAGCACCAACAAAACTCGAAGAACAACAGTTACAATGGTGAGTAACCGTCTTTTCCTAGCCCCATTACAGCCCATCCTTGACCGTCGCTTCTTAATCATTCATTTAACCGGCGGCGTCTTTTCCATTCTCCTTGTCTGCGGTGACTCCCCAAGCCATGATCGCCTTCCACCTCGAGGGTGGACAATGAGAGGCCTTCACACTAATTGGGATGCCTAACAAAGTTTTGGTCGGATTCCAACGTATCCATCAACGTTGAGTCAAAGGGTCCTCCTTGGAACTGTCACCGAGGTAGCGCTTTCTCCACACAATTCCAAAGGTGCTCGGAGCTAAAACAAAGTCCAAAGTTCTCAAAGGGATGGTAAAGGAGTCCATGTTTCCTCTCAGCAGCCTTTCCACAACTTCTAAAACACGTGTCCTTGGTCAGAGATGGCCTCCTCTGCCCAAAGCTGGGACTTATGGGGCAATGATGCTGCTCTCTGATTGGCAGAGGGCGTTGGGAGGAGTTCTTAGAGGGTCACACGACCCACTTCGAACAGGTCACCCGCCCCAGCACTCACTCTGATTGGTCAAATCTCCTCTCATGGTGGTCCTATCGGGTGAACCCCATCCTGATTGGTAGAGGAAGTAGGTGGAGTTCTTAGAGGGTCACACAACCCACTTCCAGATGGCTCACTCCACCCCAGAACTTGCCTTGATTGGTCTAATCTCCTCTTGGGGTGGTCCCAAGCAGCTGATACCCGTCCTTATTGGTAGAGGATGGTGGGAGTAGTTCTTAGAGGGGTCACACGACCCACTTACGGACGGCTCACCCTACCCCACAACTCACCCTGATTGGTCAAATCTCCTCTCAGGGCACTGTTAATGGGACAAAACCCATCTTGATGGGTAGAGGGCAGTGGAAGGAATTCTTAGAGGGTATGAAAACTATATGCTCACTATTTTTTGTCAAAATAATTTGTATAATACTTTCAACACGAAATCATTTTTACACATCTTGTTGTTAAACATTTACTGATAACTATGTCAGTAAAGCTGTGTTGAATGAATGGACAGATCCATTTTTATTTCTCAACATGTTGTTAATATAGGTGATTGTTGTACAATGTTCTGTAAATAATTGTGAAGAAACTTGTTTGAAATAAAATTGAATAGAAATTCAGTTAAGTACCAAACCACACATTACATTAGCAGTATTCCTTCTGTATATCAATGTTTCATTAAATTTCCAAAGCACATTTTTGAGACTATTTATTACTAGAAATTCACCTTGATCGATCAGTCCTTCAGCCGTCGTCTCATTTGCGCCGATCACAACACGTCTTCCATTCTTCTCGTATCATGGCCTTCCTTCCCCATGTGCGGCCATGTCTTTTCATGATAACATCTTCCCATCTCTTTGGAGTTTGGCCGAGTGCAGCTGCAGTCCATCGATTGTCAGTGAGCCTCACTATATGCCAGGCCTATCGCATTCTACTATGCATGCTCTCAACAACAATGCCCAGCACTCCACTCTGCTGTCTGATCTCTTCATTGGGGACTTTGTGGTGGATTGAAATTCCCAGAATTCTTCTTTCCATCACCCTCTCCAGACAGTTCCTGCTCCTCTGTCAGCACCCATGTTTCGCTACCGTGCAACATTGCAGTACAGTAATTCCTCGCTTAACATTGTAGTTACATTCCTGAAAAATATGACTTGAAGTGAAACGTTGTTAAGCAAATCCAATTTCCCCAGAAGAATTAATATAAATGGGTGGGGTTAGGTTCCAGGGAATTTTTTTTCACCAGACAAGAAACTAGATAGATAGATAGATAGATAGATACACACACACATACACACACCCAAATCCTCATCCCCAGCCAGAGCCCTCAGCCCCACGCCCTAATTCTCATCCCCAGCCAGAGCCCTCATCCCCCGCACCTAATCCTCAGCCCCAGCCCTCATCCCCCGCACCTAATCCTCAGCCCCAGCCTGAGCCCCTCCTGCATCATGAATCCTCATCCTCCGCCCCACAGCCCTCACCCCTGCACTCCCGCCTATCCCCAAACTCCCTCCCCGAGGGGGCACCCCCTCCCCCTTCCTACGTCCCCACCCCCAGCCTGCACCAAAACTGCATCCCAAAGCCTGCACCCCTCCCCCCTCCTGCACACCCACTCCCTGCCCCAGCCCAGAGCCTGCACCCAGCACCCAAACTCCATCCCAAAGCCTGCACCCTGCACCCCTTCTGTACCCTAATCCCCAGCCCTGGATCTGCACCCCACACCTCCCCCCAAACCTCCTCCCAAAGCCTTAGGCAGGTGGGAGGCAGAGTTTGGGGGGGCAGAAAGGCGGCGGGTTCTGGGCACCACCAAAATTTCTACAAACTTGCCACCCATGCTCTCAGCTTATGCTGATGGAGGATATGTCTGTTGTCTCAGAAGTTGTTCTGGATTCAGCTGAAACCCAGAAAGATGCTCAGGAAGATGTTTCTCTAGAGCAACCCCTAGCTGAAAAGGAAAGGACAACAGTTCTGGGGGAAATGTATTGTTGCCTAAAATTGCTCCTGAAGGACTAAAACCTCATGTAGCTTTTGCAAGCAGTTTGCTGCAACTGAAGGGTGTGGAAGTGAGTTGACTGAGTTAGCTCAGAATGAATCATTGCCTGTAGCAAGCAAGAGTGTAGGTGCTGAGAAATTTGGTTCAGTTTCTAGCCACGGCCACCCAGAGTGGGGGCAAGTGGGGCAATTGCCCCAGGCCCGGGCCCTGCAGGGCCTTGAGCTGCTCTGGGTTTTTGGCAGTGGGCCCTTTACTCGCTCCGGGTCTTCGGCAGCGGGTCCTTCAGTGGCGGAGACTCGGAGCAAGTGAAGAACCTGCTGCTGAAGTGCTGCCAAAGCCTCGGGCGCCAGCCGGTAGTCAGCGCCACAAGCGGCGGGGCCAAAAAAAAAGAAAAAGAAAAAGCCGCGATCGGCTGTGCCAGGCTGCTCTACTGCCACCACTTCATTCTTCGTCTGCATTTGGCGGCAGGTCCTTCCCTCCGAGAGAGACCGCTGCTGAATTGCCGCCAAGACCCGGCCCTGCCCCAGGCTCCTGAATCCTCTGGGCGGCCCTGTTTCTAGCTGTCACAGTTCCTCAACTGTGTATAAATCCACTGACTTTGTTTGAGAAAGATCCAGGGTGGAAGCCATCCCTATTAAAACCCACACCGCCTCTGTCACTGCTAAGCAGTTCTTTACATGCACCTGGGATGGCCGCTGCTCTTTTGGTGAATCGGGCCAGCCCCAGTGTGTGTCAGGAGAAATCCTGAATGAAAAAATGGGAAACCCTGGCGAAAATGGTTTCATTCTTCACAGCTCAAAGTATGGAAGGATAAACCACCTGACCCTGTCTTCTCCATCCTGTTGGCCACCCATCTTGGCCAGCAAGAAGGAAACGACTTTGGGCCATTGGAAAATAAGCATCAAGTGGGCTGGTCAGTGCCTACCCTGATGTTAAGACAGGAAAAGGCCAGAAAACTCCTTGACTTATTATGCCCACCCTCACGTAGGTCACGCTTCATGATCACTCTGTAATATTGATCCCAGATTCTCCCAATATATACGGGAGTGTGGGAAGTTTTTCTCTCTTCTCTGCCCCCTCACAGGGCCCGTCCATGAGCCATGACATCCCACTGGTGTGCCAGCACCCTGCTGTTCATAAGTGTCTGGAGTCTGATGCTGTCCAGGCTCTATGCTGTACCTGTGACCCCTCTGAGCCTCTGGAGGTGCTTGCCAGCTGGAGCCCAGGAAGCTAAATTGCTGTGCCACATGCATGGATTCTGTGGGAATGGGAGCAACCCCCTGGCCCTGCAGCGTCACTATCAGTTCGAAGGAGACAAACACACTCAGTGACAGCCTCCTGGGTGGTGAAAGGTGCAGGGTAGCCCTGGTTTCCTCTGCTGTTTGGGGAACAACCATGCCCCTACGTGTCATCATTGCCATTGGAACTCAGACACCTCCGTTACCTGGAGAGGAACTGCAGCTGTCTCTGATCACACCAGCAGGCAAGAATATCACATGGTTCCTCGTAAACTGCTGAACTGGATTTTAGCTGCACATGACTTGATTCAGCAAGGTCCCCCAGACTGGACAGTTCCATTAAAGGACACACATTGTGACAAGCTCATGCCAGCAATTTGGTGTAAATTCTATAGGCACATTGCCATTTCAGAGAGATTTCATGAGCCTGGTTTGTACAGAGTGGATTTGGGCCAACAACAAAAAACAGCTTTAAATTCCAACCCTCTGATCACAAACTGTGCTCCCTTCTGACATTTAAGAGCCCCAGTTTCAGGACCCCAGGTGTTAAAATTGGATCAACAAGAACATTTGGTTCTTCCACCTCAGACTTCTCTGAAGGAGGTCAAATCCACTTAAAGGGCATGAATAGCTCTCACATTGCACCTGCATGTGCTCTCCTGATTGAAACTAGCCATAAGGATTGGGATGAATGGGTAACCTGGGAATATTCTCACTCTTCCTTCAATGTTATCCACGCAGAAGGGTCTGTTATTGTCTATGTTGGCAAAGCAGGTATGTGTGTAAGGACAAGATGTAATATTGTGTTGATTAATGGGCACTGGGTCCAACCCATGGGGCCTTATGCTAATCGCTGTTTCTATAATATAACCATCATTGTTGGTTGTGATATTACATTTACTGTGCCTATATGGACTGTACAACAGTTAAATGCCTATCCTGAGCTCTACAAGGAGGTTTCTCCCATTTCACTGGGAATGGGTCTCATTGCCATTAAGGTAAAAACACAGGCCATCACTCTTGGTGGGAGACTTTGCTTGGGTGGAGCCCCAGTGCAACAGGTCTTTTAAATCTCATGCTTCACCCCATTTGGTGATCACTGGTTTCCAAATTATACTAGCAATTGGTCTGATTCTGCTGGTTTGTTGGATACAACGACTGATGCAGCAGCTGCAATGGATGGAAGATCAGACCCGGTACCACGGCGTTAAGGATGCGATGGGGATACTCACTCAGTGCAAGTACCCCATCAACGGGGGGACTTGATACCAGCCAGCTCTGTGTTTTGGGGAACCAGGGCACAGTATCTAGCCTGTCTGACTCATGAAAGACACCCCCCTCCAGTCTCTGTTTGAGCCAAAACCAATCAGAGAAAAGGCTTGCAGAGAACAATGAAGGGCATTGGGAGACACACCTAGACCCCTCCTAACAAGGGTGACAAGATTAAGACATCTCTATTTGCATACAGAATGAAGAACAGAGACAACTCCTCTAGCCTCATCTGCATGAAAGATGGGACAGGGATTAGCATAACGAATGAGGAACAGAGAACCTCACTAAACTTTGAGACCAGAAAAACAGGGACACAGTGCATCATGGGAATCCCTGCTCCAGGTGCTAATGAACCTACGGCTGTACACACTCAGCTTAGCAATTATCAGACCAATTCTAGTAATAAATCTTCAATTGATATCCCAAAATACTGAAGGAGCCTAGTTGCATTGTGAGCTCCCTGGAAGAAAACACTACCCATAGCCAAGAGTGATCAGTTCCTATTGTCTAGCTTAAAAAAAAAACCCTTGAGGCATCAGTTTACCCACAAAGAAATCTAGTGTTCTCCCTTGAACTACTGTATTTTCTCTACAAAAACCCCTACCTGTGCCCAAGTCAGTGTTCTGATGTATAGACCCAAACTCTGCATCAGTTCCACTTGGACACCATCTCCTGACTGATCATGTTGAGGGCTCTGCCAGTCTCCAGCACTCAGGACCCAGAGCTACCACCATCACCTGGGAACCCCGACCAGTTCAAGCCTCATGGAGTGGGTGAGATTTCTCTCTCTCTCTCTGTTTTCTTTTCTACCACAGGTATTAACCTTTAAAATGTAACTGTTATATTTATTTAGCCCTCCTTGTGCAGTTATCACTATTATTCAATAAATTACTTTTATGGTTCAGCTGGTTGCTTCTCTCTCTCTCTGAATTTTACTCTTTTGTGTTTTCAGCTTCCCCCATTAATTCTGCAGCAACGCTTCCTTTACCTAAGCTAAAGATCCCTGTAGCGCCCAAAAATACTGTGGGCTTTGCTCATTAAGTGGGTTACTACCAGTACAATTGTAACGTGAAAGTGGGATAGGGACGTATTAAACTTGGGGCACATAAGGGAGAGGGGCAGCTGAAAGTGCTGCTCAACTCAGCCCATTGAGTACAGAGACACATGAGGGGATCAGCTGGAGGGTGCTGATTGACCCGGTCCACTCAGACTTAGGGGGTGGGGTGTGTGTGTGTGTGTTCATCTAATTCTAGGGCTGGAGGAACCCAGCCCTGGGAACCTAGGTCCTGCAGGGTAGCTCCATTGGGAGGGCCTTGCAGAAGGGAAAAGTAGAGCTCCATATGAACACACAAATGACATAAGCAGCATATTAACAGATTTACAGCACCCTCCTTCCCCACCCAGAAGAGTGACCCTAATAAATGGGCATAGCCCAAAGTAACGGGCACATCTGGTAATATGACCATCTTGGATAATAGCCATTGATGGACCCATCCTCCATGACCGTACCTCATTCTTTTTTGAACGCCTTTTATAGTTTTGGACTTCAACACCCCTTGCCAATGAGTTCCATAAAGTGACTGTTCACTGTGTGAAGAAGCATTTCCTTACATTTGTTTTAAACCAGCTGCCTATTAATTTCATTATGTGACCCCTGGTTCTTGTGTTACATGAAGGAAGCAATAACTCTTCCTTATTCACTTTCTCCACTTATCATGATTTCTCAACATTTGCCATGACAACTACAGCCCACCTAGTAACTTAGTTCATTCATGCCCAACAGTACACATATCTAGCTCTCAACTGAATTAAATGCATTTACCAAACCTCATCCTATGCTGCGTTTTGAGCGCCACTATTCAAAGGAACACTGGGCTGCCCTGTTGTGTACACCACTGCAGCAGTTAATGCTAACTATACATCGCACTGTTCACAAGAATTTACTAGTCCTGTAAGAATTTTTCTTGAGAAGGCGAAGAAATGCTTTAACGCCGTCCATCTTGCTGATTTTCTGCTTCGCTCTATTGTCTGCTGCTGATATTGATTGCACGCACCTGTGTCACATGTACATTGGAATATAATTCCACATAGTCCTACAATCCTTAGAAGACGATCTGAGAGGGAAGTAGAACATGTACTAAACTGGATTTTCTTTGCCTTAGGAATTACAAATGTGCTCATTTTACAAATGAAAACTTGTCAGAACAAGGTAAATGTGCCCTGTCCTGAAGAAAAACTTCTTATTGCCTCTCGGTGTAGATTACAGCCCTTCTTGGCACCATCTCTATAGATTTGCCTCTGTGACTGGTTTTGCCTGCCTGCTTCGTGTTCCCGTTCATTAGGACTTAGGCCAACTTGACCCTTGTAATGGCTTTAATTCCCTTCACTACTATGAAGGAAAACATGGCCTACCTAGCAACAGCCTTATTAAGCAAGATCTGCTGAGGCTTTCAATCGTCTGTGGAGAGTTCAGTTGTTCAAAACAAGTTTTTAAATTTTCTGGTGATGCTGATGAGTATTTGGTTGTCTTCTATAAAATGTGGATTATATTATAATCTCAACCATGATAGTACTGAAATTGATTTTATAAACCCTAGGTAAATTCCTGGATTTGCAGCATAATGGAACTGGTAAGACTGCGGTTCCAAAGATGGTACAGTTCTATATAAAACTTTTCAATGTATAATGTGCTCAGAAACTGAACAGCATTTTGAAAAGCTAGCGTGGTAACTTTAAAACAATTCAGTGTCCTCAAATGTGTTTGCATTGTTTTGTCTTCTTTGCATGCCTGACAAGCTGTCAGATCTTTATCACGAATGCTTCTGAGATTGATCTGTGCACTGCAAAGCCCACAGCCCTCAGTGTTCTGGGCCCACCCCACTCACTGGATCCTTTGAGTCTGCAGCTTCAGCTCTGAAGGGTTAAAATCCATGTGCTGTTTGCATAACAACTTGGTACACCTCTACCCGATATAACACGACCCGATATAACACGAATTCGGTTAGAGCGTGGTGAAGCAGCGCTCTGGGGCGGGGCTGCGCTCCGGCGGATCAAAGCAAGTTCGATAGAGCAGCGGTTTCACCTCTAACGCGGTGAGATTTTTTGACTCCCGAGGACAGCATTATATCGGGGTAGAGGTGTATATGGATTGCGTCCGCTTTTAGAGGCCCAAAGTCCAGAGTCTGGTCAAGAGGCCAGAGGCCTAGCAAATAGTGATCAGCTACGAGAAAGCAGAATAAACAAAAGATAACCTTGGCCTAGGTCATTAATTTGTTATTAATGCAGATTTCCATGGAAGGATATGACTAATACTTTAATGGCAGAATATGGCCCCAACATTCTCATTAGCCATCCTTAGACCTGACAGGTACGTCTTAATGTCTCCAAAGAAACTTAGAGACAGACTATTTTTAATTAAGACCTGCTTTATGAATAAAATGTGTTTTAAAATTAACTTTGTAAACCAAATACAGTAGAACTTGCTTATATTGAACTCAGCTGTAATGAAACTTCATGTAAGTTTTGCCATTGACGTCAAAAGGATCTAGGGTCTGACCTTCTTCCAAAGTCTCAAATTGCCTCTATGCATTTCAGTGAATTTGCACTCCTGCTACACAGAAGCTACTCTATGTTTATAGGGCCAGATGGCATACCCCCCAACACACAGCCTGAATCCTATACCATAACGCATTTAAGCATATGTGGAGCTCTAAGTGTGTGAATAGTCCCATCAAAGTCAAGGAATTTGTAAGGAAAAACATGGCACTTCAAGTGCAAATCCGCTTCAAGTTGCAAAAACCCACTTCACAACCACTACTTCAGTACCAGAGCTGCACTCCTGTTCACTGGCAGGAAGATGGTGCATAGATATGACTGCAGGTAGGAAAAGATGCCCAGCTTCTTGTCCTGCCTTGCTCTGCCAAACATCCCGCCTCTCCTGTGTGGTTAGGTCTGGGATGCTGTGTTTCTGACAGGGTCCCCAAACTGTCTTGCATGGGGAGGGCAGTAGAATTTTCCCCCATAGCGAAATCCCACTGTGGTAATCCTTTGGGAACAGAAATGATCACCAAATGACCAAATAAGTATTAAAACTGCACTGCAAGCCGGTTATCAGGCTGAGCAGAGAGAAAGGGAGGAGAAGTTGCCACAAGTGAGCCATGAGAGGACTAAGGGAGTCACTAACTCCAGACTTCATGCAACTGCTTTTCATTAAGGGTGAAGGACTAGCCTTTCAGACAGGAAGTGCCCCTGCACTTGAAGGGAATAAAGGAAGTGCCCGCCAAGAGATGGGGCTATTTTGGCAGTCAGGCCTTTTCCTGTTACACTGAAACAACTCTGTCGATGGTGATGTATTTTTGTGAAACAACCAAATTTCCCCACAGGTATGTTCTTGTCATATCTATATTTAGATTGGCTAAAGCTCTTTGTAGTAGGAATATGTTTGTTTGTTTATCATGTAACTTTGACTCCTTCACCTGCACTCTTCCCAACCATCCATCTCTGCTGAACCTACTTTTAGCATATCCCACCTTTTGAGCAGCTTTCAGCAGACACTGTATATGATTGATTTTGCCATTCTGCCAGTAATATGTCCCCTCACTCTCTCTGTAATTAACATGTAATAGACAAGTTTTGACAACACTTTCCTGTACTGTTTTACTTCCCTGTGTTGCACACTTTAGAACTTCTGAGTTTGTGCAGATTCTCCTTTTAGATTCTCCTGTTGTAACCCCTCCTATTATTTAATCCTGTCCATGCTGGGTGGTGGTATGTTTTGTCAGAAGTGAGCTGCATTCAGTGTGTTTGTTCAGTAAAGTTCAGAACTGCTACAATCCTGACACTTCAAACTGTTCAAATGTCAGCTTCAATTCTGAGGGAAAAATGATCACACACAATATTCAAACAGTGTGCGGTGCAGGTTACAACAAATGCATAGGAGGTCATGACACTACAGAATAGATGCAGGAGCTCTAGAAGGCCTCAAGAAAAGGAGTTCCTCTACACAACAATTTTTGTTGTACCCCACCAACGGAAACGTTCTTTCTGGATTTTAAAAAGCCTCTCATAAAAATGCCACATCTGGTAGCATTAGCGCTGAGTGCAGAGAAAGTGGGTGCCACGGCACAGCTAGACTCCTTTCTAAGAAAGCAATAGGCGTCAGTCAAGAATGTTACCAGCGATTGCCTCAGGTGGAAAGTGATAGCTAAAAAGTGTATGCAGTTGACAGATTGATATTAATTTCCTAGAGCCTGCTTCTCAGGTATCAGATTTGTGGGTACAATACAGTCATTCCTGGAGTGGAGTTTCTTGGGTAATCAAAATAGGTTCTACCTGTTTCACAAAATGTATTGATTTAGGGCCTGATCCAAACCCACTGAAGTCGTTGGAAGGTTCCCACCGATTTCAAATTATGGGCAGTGGATCTGGCCCCATTTAACACTTTGTAAGGACTCAGGAAAAAGAATCCCATTCAAAATAGTTAGATAACTAAAGAAAGGCATGTGGTACTATTTTCCATATTATTCCTTACTGTCTCAGCACTGTGTGGAAGAAAGTGTTCATGCTCTTTATCCCACAGGGATTGGAAGGAATCCTATGAAATGATTATTTGCCACATGAGAAGAACAGAAAGCATTTGTACAGGCTTAGGGGAGTGGGGAAAAGATGGTGCTGTTTTATGTATGAAATGTTCCACGCGCTAAAGGAAGAGAGCTGGGTCATGTAAATAAGCAGTGACCCCCCAGGCTCTCTGGATTCTCTACTAAAAGGGGACCTGACCCTGCAAACCCTTGCTTTCCTCAGTAGTATTAGAGCCCAATCCTGCAATTGTTTAAGCTAATGAGTCAGTTTACGCAGGTGACAAGTCTGAGTAAAATACTTGCATGAATGAAGTTACTTCCCTGTTTTGTATTGTTTCAGGATTGGGCTCTTAAGGCAAGGAAACGGTACTGTGTGATTTAAGCACAACTTGCAACTGGATTTTTTAGGATTTGGCCCAATGTCTCTTATTACTCAACAACTGTTTTGCTAGGCCACAGTGGTGGCCAGTGAGCTGCAAAGCTCAGACTGAAACACACAGATGAGATTTACAGTTATACACTGAGTCTTGTAGAGACACAAATGCCCTAGAGAAGACTGGCATGATGGATACTGCTGCAATCAGAGTTCTGGGGAACTCAGCAATGTATCCAGTTGTCCAATTGTATGATGTCACTTTAATAGGGAGAGGCATTAAAATAAGTCAGTTCAGGGACAGTGTTTCTGATTCAAGGAGGATTATGGCCTATGAACTATGGGAGGAATGCCGTACTTCTGCAGTTTTAAGGAGACAGCCTTTGGCTTCAAATGTTTGTGACCCAAACCAATTTATTATTCCTGCTTCTTGAATATTTGTATTTGTTCTTTTTTTTGTTTTTTTGGCCAGGAGGAAGGGTGGCAGATGGATGGTACTGTAGCCATACATTTTACCCTGCAGGGGCATCCACCAATTAACCACTTGTGAAAGGGACCCAAGGGTAATGTCACAGGTGACAGATAACCAGGAGACCTCAGATCAGTCTGTGACAAACATAACAATAATCTCGTGCGTCTCAAGGGCTAAAAGCTCAGTGGAGCGGAGTCTCTCCTTTATAGTGCCGATTTAAAGGGAAGCAAGCTGAAGCTTGTTCATGGTATGGGAGAGGTACCAGCGGTGACTCTCTGATCCCAGGTGATAAACTCCTCCCAGCAAAGTACCGACTCGGAGACTACAACGCAGAGCTGCGGAGGAGGAAGAAATAGACAGGGTCCCGGGATGTGGGAGCTCACTACACTCAAACTTTCCCAAGCCTGGCCTGAGGGCTCTCTGCTCGCTACAGTGATATTTCGTCCCCTTCAAAAGTTCCCTTGGGAAGCTGTGGGAGGAAGATCCCCTAGGGGCCGTGGCGAAGACCAGGAGCAGGTCTTGTGTCTCGGTGGTGGGGTGGCTGTTGGCTTTTCCTCCACCCCATTGCGCTCCCCCGGGGGCTCCCAAGTCAGCGCCCACCAGTTTGGGATTTATCTTTCCTAGGCGGACCTCTTCCCTTAACCTCCTTCTCCCCGCTTCATCCCTGCAGCATCTGCCTCAGCCTGGTCCTTGCGGCTGAGCGAAGGGCAGGTAGAAATGCCGAGCAGCTCACCGAGATGAGGTGCAGCTGCCCCTGGCGCTGGAGCAGGATGGAGGGAGGGAGGCAGCGCCCAGCGGCTGGGGTACACCGGGGAAAGAGAATGAGGAGAGGAGCGGGTGCCCACACACACACAGAGAGGCGGAGAGCAAGGACACACACACACACAGTTGCACCCAGAGTCAGGCACCCCATGCCCAGTGCCTGAGACAAAGTGACAGAGCAGGGGGCACAGACACCGTGTGAGAAGCAGGCACCGGGGCTGAGATGCACATGAGAGAAAGACAGAGGGGCCGAGAGAAGACAGGCCCCCGCCCACACTGACCGAGAGCGGGACGCAGATACACACACACACACACACACACACACACACACACCAAAAGAGACAAACACACTGAGATTGTGACAGAGACACTTCAGGGACTGGCAGCCACACACCGAAAGAGGCTGATACACACACCTGGTGCCTGGGCGAATCACACACACAGCGTGATAACAGACACCCAGTGATCCCACACATGGCGATCTCACGGGGTTACACACACACGGTGATCTCTCACACACACAGACAGCGATCTCACACAGGATGATTATACACAGATGGTGATCTCTCTCTCTCTCTCTCACACACACACACACACACACACTGATCTCACACAGATAGGGTGATCTTACACACGCAGCCAAGGTCATGATCACACACAAGAGACAGGCTGATCGCACACACACAGAGCGATCTCTCTCTTACAGGGTGATCACACACACACATGATCGTACACACCTCTCCAGGGACAGGGAGAACGCCAGGCTCCGCTCCGCGCGGAATCTGAGCACAGCAGCAGCAAACCCATCCTGGGTCTGGGCCTTTCTTCTCTCTCTTTTTCCATTTAGTCAAACAACACCTCCCCAAGCCCTAAAAAAATGCCTGCCTGTGAAGCGAGGAGAGGGCGCCGGGTCTGTAAATAAGAAGTGAGTACTGGCACAATGGCATGTGTTTCTAGATCGCAGTCTGTCCGAACCCCTCCTGGCCTGACCCCCTTCCCTGAAACCCCTGCCGCACCCTGCAACCCCCTGCCGCACCCCTCCTGCATCCCGACCCCTGCCGCACCCACACCCTTCCTGGCCCGACCCCCTGCTGCACTCCCCACCCTCCTGCACCCCAACCCCCTGCCCTGACCCCCCTGCTGCACCCCGACCACCTGCCACACCCCGCACCCCTCCTGGCCTGATCCCCTGCCCTGAAACCCATGCTGCACCCCGACCCCCTGCCCTGAGACCCGTGCCGCACCCTGCATCCTCTGTCCTGACCCCCTTCCCTGAGCCCCCTGCTTCACCCTGCACCCCGCATCCCTCCTTCACCCCACACCCTGCCCTGAGCCCCCTGTCACACCCCTCACCCCTCCTGCACCCCCTGGGGACAGGGAGGGGGCAGAGTTGGGGGGGATTTGGGGGAAGGGGTTGGAAAATGGGGTGGGGCCGAAGGAGGCATGGGGGGTGTGTGTGTCAGTAAATGCAGTCCTCAGGACAATGTACTAGTCCTCATGGTCATTTGAGTTTGAGACCCCTGATGCAGAACCGTTACTAGGTATTTTTGACCGAAAAAAGGAAAATTCTCAACTGCCATTGGCTGCCATCTGTTTGTTCGCAGATAGAGTACCAGTGGAATAGGTCCTCATAAAAGAATGATCAGATCATTCATTTCACATGCTAATAATCTGAAATTGATGACTACTGTTCTTCATGTGCAAAATTCCATTGAAGTCTGTGGAAAAGAAACTATAGATTCTGAGCCTCCCCAAACACACACACGTGTATCATGAAAAAAACAGTTTTGATTTTTAGATAAGTGGTTTTAGTGATGTGAAAAAAAGACCCTATATGATATTTACAAAAGGCCCCTTCCAAAAAGGGAGACATGCATTGAATAAGTTAAATGAACACTATTGGGTTAAATTTGGCCCCAAATATAGGTTTCTAATAGCTTTTCTTCAGAAGCAGCTTTTTCAAAACTTAAGACCAAATAGAAATGTTTTAATAATGTTTTAGAAAATTCCAGTGGAGGTAGTTCTTATAAACAAAGAGCAGTGATTCTCAAGCTTTGGTACTGGTGACCCCTTTCACATAGCAAGTCCCCCACCCCCGTATAAATTAAAAACACTTTAAAATATATTTAACACCATTATAAATGCTGGAGGCAAAGCAGGGTTTGCGGTGAAGGCTGACAGCTTGAGACTCCCCCACATCATAGCCTCACGACCCCCTAAGGGGTTGCAACCCCCAGTTTGAGAACCCCTGACAAAGAACCTCTGCAAAATTTGTGGCCTAAACACTGCAGTGTTGTGCCAATGCATAAGAATCAGAAAATGAAGCTAGTAAAAAACAAAGTGAAACTGATCTACAGCCACTATCCAAGTTCAAAAAATAAATATAAATTGTGCCAACCAGACTTTTAAAGGCCTTTCAATTTTTCCAATTTGATAATAGATTTTTAAAATGTTTTTATATTGCTACATATTTAACCTGATAAGCAGTTTTTAAATAGTTTTTTTCTAATTTGCATCTTATCAAGTGTCTAATTAGAATGTGTAGGCTGCTTTAAAGTACTAATACTGTAAGTACAGTGAAACCCCGTTATAACGCGATGTTTGGGGTCCAAAAAATTCCATGGCGATAAATGCAGGGTCGCGGTATAGCGGGGTTTCAAGCTGGTCAGTTTAAGTCAGTGGTCCCCAATGCGGTGCATTGATGTGCTCTGCCTAGTGCCTAGTGCCCCTAGTGCCTAGTGCCTGAGCAGGGGAGAGAAGCCGCGGCCCCGTGCCTACCGGGGACAGAGAGCACCGGCGCCCACAGCCCTGGAGTTCTCTATCCCCAGCAGGCGCGGGGCCACGGCTTCTGTCCAAACGGACCATGAAATCTGGGCTTTTGTGTACTTTTATCCTATTCTATACAGATTTCATGGGGGAGACCAGTGTTTCTCAAATTGAGGGTCCTTACTTCTGTGCTGCCTTCAGAGCTGGGCTTCCAGCTAGCAGCTGCCACTCTCCGGCCTCCCAGCTTGAAGGCGGCGCCGTCAACACCAGCAGCACAGTGGTAAGGGTAGCAGCACCACAACCCCCCACCCCTCCACAGTAACTTTGTGACCCCACACACACACAATACCTTTTTGGATCAGGACCCCTACAATTACAACACTGTGGCATTTCAGATTTAAATAGCTGAAATCATGACATTTATGGTTTTTAAAAGCCTATGACCGTAAAATTGACCAAAATGGACCGTAGGCCCCTACCAATAATATTCCATAGAGGAAGATTGACACCTGGTGGCCAATTGTGACCTTAAAGGGACACTGTCATATAGTTTAATATTTTCAGCCTAAACTGCCATAAATTCAGGGGAAAGTTACTTGGATTCTAAACTATCGCAGGCTCAATACTTGGGTAAACTCGAGTCAAGGATGAGAGTGCCTTACAATAAATTTGTAGTAATTAAAAATAACAAGTATTAAAAATACGGGAAATTCAAAGTTAAGTTAAACGTAATTGCAACCCAACATTTATCAATTTGGAAATGTATAATTCAGGCTCTCAAACAACCTCAACTCTGCCTTTTCAGTGACTCTAGCCTCTAATCTTTCTTCCTGGAAAATGTGCCGTTTTCAAGTCCTTCACATAAGAGTTTATAGATAAGATCTCCATACTGAACTGGTGTTTTTGATCAAGGGCTTTTGTACTGGCTCCAGGACAATTTGTAAAGCCAGTGTATTATTGGTTTAATGAACAGACCACTGCTGTCCCTTTGCAACTTTTTTCCCTTCGAGTGGTTATCCATTTCCACAGTTTGCTGACGGTGTGCAATGCACCCCACTCACCCATGTTCAGAGTCTCATGCACCTTGAGCATCCTCATATCCTGCACCGAGGCATAAAAGGGTGGAGCAGGCCAGCCACCACCAGTTCCTCTCATGCCTCCTGGCTTTGAGATGAACATGGGCAGTGAGCAGTGCTAACAAAATACCTGGCTCTTTAACTCTGTGCAGCGTGTAGATAGAGATAGCTAGTTGTTGCCCATTGGCATTTTGGTTTTTAACCAGAATAGCTATTTCTTTCTGGTGTCAGGATGGCTTCTTTTAAGTCCTGGATTTACATACTGCCCATCAAACACGGCACTATACCCTGTAATGTT